>NW_008337142.1:303953-306177 GCF_000622305.1 Nannospalax galili | reverse complement strand
ATAGCTAAAAGATGGAAGCAACCTAAGTGTCCCTCAATTGACGAGTGGATAATGAAAATGTGGTTCATTCATACGATGGAGTTTTACTCAGCAGTAAAGAAATATGAAATCATGAAAATTACAGGTAAATGGATGGAACTAGAAACTGTTATACTAAGTGAAGTAACACAGACTAAGAAAAAAAAAAGCTGTGTGTTCTCCTTCATATGTGGATACTAGAACCAAATCCTGATAAGTGAGTATGTATCCAGACATAACTACAGGAACCATGATAATGAAGAAGAACCAGGGAGGTAAAGGAAAAGAAATAATCTGAAAGAGAAGAACAGTACAAAACAGGTGTTAACAAGGGAGATACAGATAAAAATGGGGTTATTTCAAGGAGTAGGGGGATGGATTGTCTACAAGGAACCTAGGGGATAAATGGAAAGGAGCTCAAGAGAGGTGGGACCATAGAAGAAGGATATTATTAAGGGAGAAATGGCAAACATGGGGGCACCTTAAATGGAGAAACCATGGTGGAAGGGTTAGACAATGTGAGAGATAAATATGGCTAGCTAGTTTTAGAAAACCAGAGGGAACCATTTTAGACCAACAACCTACTGACAAATTATGAATGCAACCAGATCAAATAATGTAATATATGTCTAGGCAAGGTTTATCTGAGAGCATTTGGTCTCTGCCCAAGCTCTGTCTACATGGCACATGGTAATTAAAAATACCAGAATGCTGGAACTAAACTTCTTAGATGTTTAAAAGCCATACTTTGAGGCCTATACTAATTTGGTCAGAGGGGCATAAAGGACAGTTTTTGCTCCTTGCCCTTCTAGATTGACTAAGTTCCAAAGGACTATGAGCATCTCTCAAAATGTCCTGTAACTGTGGTGAGTCACCTGTCCTTTTGATCAAGAAGTCCATGGAGACCCCACTAGATGGACCTTGTCCTAGTCTGTTTCTTCACTGCTGTGACAAAACACTCTGACCAATACCAACTTAGGGAGAAAAAGGTTTATTTGGCTTACATCTTCCAGGTTACAGTTCATCAGGGAGCTCAAGGTAGGAAATCAGGGCAGGAACCTGGAGGCAGGAGCTGGAACACAGGCCATGGAGGAACTCTGCTTACTGGCTTGCTACTCTGGCCCCTATTCAGCCTACATTCTTATGCAGCACAGGCCCACCTGCCCAGGAGTGCCATCGCCCACAGTGGGCTGGGCCCTCCCACATCACTCAACAATCAAGAAGGTGCCCCATGGACATGACCACAGGCCCGTCCAATGAAGGCAATTCCCCAATCGGGGCTCCCTCAACCCAGGTGTGTCAAGTTGACACTAAAGCTATCCAGAACAGACCTGAACAAGTGTCCAGTCTACAAAGAGGCGGGTCAACACAGAGGAATCATTTCCTCCATGCTTCCAAGTGAAGCCAGCCATGGCCGAGTAGGATTTTTGACTTATCGTCACATAGATGGAACTGATAAAAGAAAGGAGCCAAGGGCTCCTCCCAAGCCCATGTTAACCCTGAGGGACAGATCCTCAAATAACCTTAAGAGTAAAAATAAATTGGTTTATCTGGGCCAATTGTAGGATCTTAAACACCCAAAAGGAAAGTATAACCAAAGATTAAAGGGGTCAATATAATTTTTAAAAGTCCATATGTATAGCTAAAGGCTACATAACAAGAAACGATGCCAGACAGGATACATTCATTTGAGTTATTGGCCAGGGTGGCCCAAAAAACTCCCAGATGGTAATCCAGCATAGGAACTGGGAAAATGAACAGCAGATCCCAATCTTATCTAAAGGAATATTGACAATTGATTGCTGCTAGATGACAAACACCTGATCTTCCTAAAACAAGGATCTCTAGATAGGCTGACTAGACTCAGCTGACAGAGAAGCACTGGGGAATGGCTGGGAATTTTTCAGGTAATGTCCAACACAGTAGACAGTAACAGGGATGACAGAGTATATGGGCTCCAGTGGGAGAGGGGAGCCTATGTGAGGGTGCCTTTTGGGAAGTGGGTATATAGATGAATAACATTGTATGGGATGTTATGTATGATATACACAAAAAACCAACAAATTTTTAAAAAGACATATTTGAGGAGGAAGCATAAAAATTTACTTCATATTAAATAGTAGAGGCAAAAAACATTAACATTGAAATCTACCTGATGACTTTATATCCATACACAGGTGCCAAGGATCCAAGAGCAACCGACCAT
>NW_008337142.1:288569-303608 GCF_000622305.1 Nannospalax galili | reverse complement strand
AATAATTAGCAGATGTGAAAACCATTACCATTGAAATCTACCTGATGACTTTATATCCATGCTCAGATGCCAAGGAGCTGAGAAAGTAACCGACTATGACTAGTAATAATCAGGTATATAGAGATTAGAAATGCATGTGCAAACATCTAAGTGTTAATTGCATTAAAAATGAATGTTTCTGTACAAAACTGTGTATTTTAATAATGAAATGGAGATATTTTTTAAAGGTTAAAACCTCATTCAATTTTATGTCTTATTGGGTTTATACTGAGTACAATATTGTATAACTGTGTTAATTCAACTGTAAACCTAAAAATTTACAGCCAATTTTGAAAGAGATGCATCTTAGCTCTGGAAATTGTTATTGAATATGTCAATGCTGTTGTAATGAAATGGTTCTTCTAATTATGTGGTTATTAAATAAATAATTTTAAAAAAATGAATCTACCGTATGATCCAGTTGTACCACTCCTTGGCATATACCCAAAGGACTCAACCTACTGTAGAGATGCTTGTACATCTGTTTTTCATGCTGCTCTTTTCACAATAGCTAAGAAATAGAAAGAACCTAAATGTCCTTTAACCAATGAATGGATAACAAAAATATTTACATAGTGGAGTTATTATTCAGCAGTAAAGAAAGATGAAGTCATGAAAATTTTCAGGTAAATAAATGGATCTAGAAACTGTTGTACTAGGTGATGTAACACAGATTCAGAAGAATAGCAATGTATGTTCTCACATTTGTGGATCTTAGCACCAAATCCTTATACGTGAGTGCATACCACCAAGGTAACCATAGGCACCAGAAGATGGAAAGAAATACAGAGGTAAAGGGAAAGAGCCAGAGAGAGGGACATAGTAGGGAAACAGATATTACCAATGGGGAAATGTGGAAAATGGGGATATTCAACTGGGAAGGGAGGAGGGAAGGCCATACAAGGAACCATGGAAGTAAAGGGGAAGAGGCAGCACAAGACTGGGGGGATAATAGGAGACAGGCACTATCAAGAAGAAGATGGGGGGAATAGAGCTAATTTAACTGGAGAGGGATGAGGAAGTTTAGACAGGAAGAGAGGCAGGAGAGATAAATAAGTATATTCACATTATCCAGTGTGAAAAGCTGAGGGAAATGTACTATCTCAAAAACCAGTAGGTACACACACAGTAGCTGAACATGAGTACATGTGTAAATCTATCTGAAGGCTACATAAAAAGAAACAGTGCTGGAGAGGAGAAACTTCCCTTTGAGTTGCTGGTCAGGGTAGTCCAAGAGACTCCCAAAATAATACAGGCTATTGCTACGGCCCTTGATCACCTCCCCAGAACTTGAATTTAAGAACCTATTAATGAAGACAGGATATACTTCAGACACAGGACTTGAACTGACCTCGAAACCTCCTCCCTGAGGACTAGCTCTCTTAGTTCTAGAGGATGATGTGCAAGCTACAAAAGAAGAAAATCAATGAATGGTCCAATCTCAGTTGTAAAACCTAATAACAAAAGCAATTATCAGCACAGCAAACTATATTGCTACAGTAGTGTTACTTTTATCTTGGGGGTAATCAACAGCTACCCGATTGAACTTAAAGCCTACTCACTGTAGAGAATTCATGTGTGGCACTGTAAAGACAGCCAAATACACATGGCTGGAGAGGTCATAAACCTTAGAGTATATCCTAAGTCTGTCACATCCCTAGATGAACATAATTTCTTACTGTATGCTAAAACTGGATCTTTATAGTTATAATTATACCATACACTAATCATCAAAGGACCTTCCTTTTGCAACAGGTGGAGACTGTTACAAAGTTCCATAGCCAGTCACACACAGCCTGTAGATGTGTCACTTAGGGCTGGGTACCCACAGCCTTAAGTGACACATCTCCAATGGAACCTCTACACTTAAGGCTCATGGAACATAGCAGAAAAGGGGGTAGAGAGAATACTAATGCGTCTCTCAACTCTCCCCAGTGATTAAGATGTATTGTATGAAATGCATAAAGGTGCAATAAAAAATAAACATTGAGAAAAAAATTCACAGTTTAAGATGTAGTTTTATATGAGCTAGAAGAATTTTAATAAGTAAAATATCTAGTCATGATTTCAGATGAAAATAGCATATAGATTATTACTACTTTTAAGATAACAAATAAGTTTATTTGAAGTAATCAGTAATTTTTAGGAACTCGTTTATCTTACATTCTTTGATATATCTTAAGGTAACCAAGGACCACATGAAATTCCATTTGCCTATCTGTAAATACCAAAGTAAATCATAAGGTAACTTATTGCAGAAAATAAATTATGGGTCCAGAGTAAAAAAATGAAAGAGTATAATTTCTAATTTTCATGTTGGTGAGAGTCTAGAGTTTAAGACCATATGAAGTCCAGTGTTAGAGGATTTAGGTTTTATTATGCTACAAAAAAAAAATCAAAAACACAGAAACTTAACACAGGAAACCTTTATTTTCTACTATAGCATATTCCCTTCAAGGTCAGCCATCTTGATCCATCTCTCAAAGCCCTACTGAAATAGCAATCACTGTCTGTAACACTGTCCACCCTGTGGAAAAATGAGAAAACACACAGGGAACTACCCCTGAAGGTTCCATCCCACAAGTCTACACATCACCTCTGCTCCTATGCCATTAGCAAAAAACATTTATTATAGTTTAAGGCATTTACCAAGTGTAATCCTAACAAAGGAACTGAGAAGAAAGCAGATAGGCTGTAACCTAATGCCATAACCTCCTAATCACATACCTGTTTTTATCTGTGCACACATACAGAACTCTTCATGTTCCCTGGAGAAGTAGCCATTCAAGCTCCTTGCAAACACTACTTCATGTTCAAGATTCGGGAACTTTGGGTGCTTTTAAGTTCTTAATGCTTATGTGGTTATTTGGGGTTTACAGTTCTGTATACTATTTTCTCATACTGCTATTCTGTAAAGAACTGAATATTAAGAACTCTATTATGACAAAGAATTGAATTGTACATTCTTACACAAAACTGAACAGATTTCTGAAACATCAGAAGCAAATTAAAAGTGAGGTCCCAATGATATTTTAAGGAAGGGTAAGTAGTTATGATATAGTGGTACACAGAAAGGGAAATCAGAGTATCACAGTACAAATGTTATTATTGTTTATTTGGAATTTGAATAAAAAATCCCAACTGGACTCTTGTTTCATGAATCAAACCTTCACAGTCTTGTGTAAATATCACTGAAGAAATCATAACATTCATCACTACTGAGATTTAGATCACATCTTCTTTCCTCAACCTAGGAATTTTGCCAAACAAATCTTTCAGAAATCTCAGAATCATTGACCTTAGCAGTGGCCTGCCTTCCTCTGCAACCTCTTCATGGCATCTTTGATTTCCTTGTTCCTCAGACTGTAAATCAAGGGGTTCAGCATGGGAATCATCACAGTGTAGAAGACAGATGTAAATCTGTCAAAGCTGGAGGAGCCACCAGAGCTGGAACCCAAATAGACAAAGACACCAGAAGTATAGAAGAGGGAAACAGCTATCAGGTGAGATGCACAGGTGTTGAATGCCTTGGACCTGCCTTTAGTTGACATGATCTTCATGATGGACAAGACAATATAGCCATAGGAAATAATGATAGCTAAGGCATTAGCTATTCCAAACAATATTGTTAATATTGCAAGCAGGACTTGCACAACAAAACTGCCTCTACAGGATAGATTTACAAGCTGGGTTATGTCACAGAAGAAGTGCCTGATGATATTAGGTCCACAGAAGTGGAGCTGCATCACGGCACAAATCTGAGATAAAGAACCTGTGAGTCCTGCCACATAGGATCCCAGCACCATCTGAATACAGAGGGTGGGTGACATGATGGATACATAGAGCAGTAGAGGATTACAAATGGCAGCATACCTGTCATAGGCCATGGCTGTCATGAGGCAAGATTCACTTCCCGCCAGCATTGAAAAGAAGAAATATTGAACTGCACAGCCCACAAAGCTTATAGTTTGCTTTTCCTGGAAGAAACTAAAGAGAATTTTAGGGACTGTGGAGGTGACATAGCAGAGGTCTATGAAGGACAGATTACTGAGGAAGAAGTACATGGGGGTATGGAGGTGGGAATCCATCCTTATTAAAACAATGAGGCACAGGTTCCAGGTCAGAGCTGTGATGTAGATGAGCAGGAATATGATGAAGAGCAGTGCTGTGATTCTGGGGAAATCTGAGAATCCCAGGAGGATGAATTCGGTGATCTTGGTAATGTTTCCTCCCTCGGTCATTGAATTGGTGGTCCTAATATCAGAAAGTAGAAATGTATCTCTGAATTGGGGGAAATTAGAGCATTACCATTTTATATTATCCATCCTTTCTTCCCATGAGCCTTGGAACAGGAAGAATGAGTCAGTGTCCTTCTGTGGAAAGACTCCATCATTTCTTCTCAAGATGATCCCAGGGCTTTACTGGAAAACCAGTATAGTTAAAACTATGAGCCTTTAATCCAAGCACTTGGGAGGCAGAGGCAGAGGCAGGCAGATCTCTGTGAGTTCAAGGCCAACCTGGTCTCCACAGTGAATCCAGGAGAGCTGGGGCTACAGGGAGACCCTGTCTCAAAAAGACCCCCCCAAAAAAAACCCACAAAAACCAAAACCAAAACCAACCAAACACACAAACAAACAAACAAACAAACAAAAAACAAAAAAAATACTACAATATTCAGGTTTAACATCCTTATCAGGCATGGAAATACAAATTAAAACTACTTTGATATTCCATTTCACTCCAGTCAGAATAGCTGTCACCAAGAAATCAAATGAAAACAAATTTTAGGATGCAGATAAGATGAATATTATTCACCCTGGTGGGAGGGTAAACTTATACAGACATTATGGAAATCAGGGTGAAGTTTCCACCAAAAGCTAGAAATAGATCTATCACATGACCCAGTTATACCACTCCTGGGCATAAATCCCTCTGCATCCTACTGCAAAGTCTCTTGTACACCTTTTCCATTGTTGCTCTATTTATAATACTGAGGAAATCGAACCAGCCTAGGTGTCCATCAATGTGAGTGGAAATGAATGAAATTATGAAATTTTCAGGAAAATGGATGAAACTTGAAAATATAATGAATGAGGTAACCAAGGAGCAGAAAGAGAAACACCACATGTTCTCTCATGGGGTAGATGAGGAGGCAGAGTGAAGGGCTAACAAAAATTAAAGTTATATGAAGAAATCATATGGAAACCTACTAATCTAAGAAAAATTTTTAAAATGTAAATTTAAAACGTTAGAAGGAGAGATGGCACATGTCTGGATAATGATAGGTGTTGAGAAACTCCAGAGGCCCCCCCACAAAATACAGACTTTTGATATTTCCTTTGGTTGCCAACCAGAGCTAGTTGATGAAACCCTATTGCAAAATACACTGCACGTCACCCTTACAAGATGTACAGAAATCAAGCTGGATCTGAGTTGGAAGCTTCCTCCCTACCAGCTAGCTTTCCTAGTCCCAGAAGGTACTATGCAGTCTCTGGAAGAGAAAAGGCATCAACAGTCTTAACCAGTCCTAACCAGCTATGAACCCTAATAACTGCAATGCCAGCTTGCCAATCAAGTTTACCTTTCTCATACAACAGTGGCACAACTGTTATTGGGGTAACCAATCATCACTGGTTAGATCTGAGCCCCTCCCACAAGTCGGAGGGTATACCTAGTATTTGAAACCCATTCATAAACCCATGACTCAGAAGGCCTTGGGCCCTGCTGGAGAACTTACTCTTGTGTAAATAAATTAACATAGCCCTAAACAGCTCATTTTTTGGTCACAGAATCTCACTATGTAACTGTAGATTGCCTGGAACTTGTTGTGTAGACCAACCTGGTCTCCAAATCACAGAGATTGATTTGCCTCTGCCTTGCAAATTCTGGGATTAAAGCTGTGCTCACCTAGCTAAACTGCCTTCTTAACACTTATGTTTATACCCATAGACAAATGCTCCTCTCAGCCATCATCAGAGAAACTGCTCTTTGCAAAGAATGGCAGTAACTGCAGGGACTCATGGCTGTTTTAGGTTCTGAAAATAAGCAACACTTGAGCATTCAGTCCTAACAGGGAACTTATACAACTCCCTCTAAGACTTGGGAGTATCATGGAAGAGGGGACTGAAAGAATGTAAAAGCTGGCAGATAAGAAAAGAACTGTGGAGTGCTGTCTTCTGGCATGACACGATCATTGCACTCATGATCTCACAGCAGCTGAGATTGCATCCACTGGGGCCTGCACATGACTGGGCCTGTCATTACTCAGCCATAGATGAGAGAGGCACTGAAAGACTCCTACCTGTCTTTGCTGAACTATTGGATATTAGTGGATTTTGGGGGAGGGACAATTGCTGTCTTTAGTTTTGTACCCATGAATAAGTCCATCAGGTTTCAAGAGATAGTTCCAAATCATGATCACACAGACAGCCCTGGATAAAGCTGTGAAGTAACAAAACAAATACAAAACACATGACTGTGAAAAGGGAATTATAAAGCAAGTGAGGATGTTGACAGGTGGGAGAGAGACAAGAGATGCTGAGGACTGAGAATAACCAGAATGCATTATATACATGTAATAAATAGTCAGAGAACACATTTGATAAAAATTACAATTAAAAAATAAGGTGGAGCCAGGCGTGGTGGTGCACGACTTTAATCTTAGTACTCAGGAGGCAAAACCAGGAGGATCTCTGTAAGATCAAGGCTAGTTTCATCTACACAGTGAGCTCCAGTTCAGCTGGGGCTACAGAGCCCAAAAGACCAAATAATAATTAAAATGATAACAATAACACAATAAATAAATCAAAAGTAAAATGGAAAGCAATGGGAGCAAGTACCTGCATGCACAGGTGAGTACATGCATACAAACAAATGGTCATACAGAGAGAGAGAGAGAGAGAGAGAGAGAGAGAGAGAAACCTTCTCAGTGTTTCAGCTTCCCATTTATTTCATTGATTCTGAGAACCGAAAGAGATCTTCAAAAATCTGACAGTGAAAACTTTTAAAAACATGACACAGGAATTTTTTTACTTATACATAAGGTAATAATCAATGACTGAAGTAAATGGTTTTCAAAAGACCTGTGATATTCATTATATAACTGCTACATGATCACAAAAGAATGTGTGGAATCTTTCTGAGATAAATTTGAAATAATTTGCCATCCTGGATTGTCATTTTAGTAGGTTTTTTTATTATATTAATTAACCTTTCAGAAAGTCATTTAGAAAATTTATAATGGTTTCAGAATTTTTTAATAAATGTAATTATTATAAATCTACATACTGGAGCATAATATCAGAATTTATAATTCTAAAATATTTTGGTGAGACAGAAGCATGCGTGCCCAATAATGCTATGAACAGCCTTCACAGAAAGCACCCTAAAGGGGTGCAGCTCACTCTTGGCCCCAAGGATCTTCTCAATGCTAAGGCATTTTTCTTCTTTGGAAATAGAATTGCAATGTGGCAAAGGGTTCAGGTGTATTTCTGGTGCTGCTATTTATGGCTTTGCCAGTGCCATAATGTTAAATTAAACTGACTCAGGCTTAAAGATATTTAACTGGGTTTACTCATTGTAAAGAGAGATCAGGGCTAGGGAGATGACTTAGTACAGTATCTGCTGTACAAGCATAAGGACCTGATTAAACTCTTCTAGTAGCCAAGTAAAAAACAAAGTCAGGAGTGTCAGCACATACCTGTACCTGCAATCTCAGGAGAGTGGAGATGGAGTCAGGGAGTTCCTTTAGGCTTGCTCTTGTCAACCAGTCTAGCAAATCAGTAAGCTCCAGGTTCAGTAAGAGACCTGTCTCAATAGTTATTTTGTAGAAGGCAATTAAACAAGATATCTAATGTTGACTTCTGACCTCCATGCATACACATGTAAAAGCACCTGAACATTCATCACACATACAAGAATATAGATAGACAGACAGACAGATACACACACACACACACACACACACACACACACACATATACAAACTATAGAAAGTGAGAATAACGAAAGTCCTCAAACAAGTTATGGGAGTTACAATCAGAAATGAGTCAAGTCCTCAGGCACATAGTAATTTTTTCAGATGATGGGGATATTATCACTGATTTCTAACAAGAAAAATTTTAAATTAAACCTGTGCTCATGAAAAGAAATATGTTAAATATTTTTTCTTTTTTCTGAAATTCCTGAGACAATAAATTTCCAGACTATCAGACAACTTTGCCTCTAGGCAGTTATCTAATGAGACCCACTATCCATGCAAGTCAAACCCTTCTTGATCTTGAAGACAAATGCCTCCTTAATCATTTTTCTGCTTAGTTTTCTTGGCATTAGGTGCATAAGATCAAGTTAGCCAACATCACATTATGATTGGATTTGATGTAGAGAAAATATTGATGTAGAGACCAGAGTAAATATTTTATTTCCAAAAAAATCCATGGATAACTTTTTTTGTGTACAATCAACAAGTTGGGTTGTCCTGACAGATTCATCACAGATAACATCTATTGTCTATGCTCCATGAACAAATAGTTCTTCCTTGAGGTGAAAGTCAGTCATAACAGTCAAAAAATTTATTATAAAGAGGTGAATAATTAAAGTATCTGCATTTTCATCTACTAAAATGTTGCTTATGGTTGTGGAGATGGCTTACTTAATACAGTGTTTGCTGCAGGAACATGAGGACCTGAGTGTTGCTCCCCAGAACCCAGGTAAAAATCCAAGCATGGTGACACTGACCTGTAATCTCAGGATTCGGAAGATAGAGGCAGGAGGATCCCTGGGGCTTGTTGGTTAGTAGGTCTAGCAGAATAGATGAGCCCCAGGTTCATTGAAAGCCCCTGTTTCCAAAAATAAAGTATAGAATAATTGAGGAAGACACACAGTGTCAACATCTGACCACACACACGTGCACATATGCACAAATCCATTAAAAATATAAACACTGAACATTTGCATTTTATTTTAAAAGACACAAATCAAAAGAATATGTATATATGATCCAAATTTAAGTGCTGTGAAGGTATTTTTATGGTGTTTGTAATTGAACTTATATTCTTACATATTCTAGGCAAGCACTCTACCACTGAGCTATGATCCTAGCCCCTGGCAAAGAGTTTATATGTGACAATGTTAGTATTTTAAATTAATAGGGAAAAGACAAACTCTTCATAAATGATAATGAGAACTTACTATAAGGAATAAACTTCTTAGAGGATTAAATAAGTATGTTTTATATACCCTCAAAGTAGAAAATACCACCAAAACAGAAAGTAAATTAGGAGATATTATATCACATCCCTGAATTGGGAAAAGGGAAGCTAAAGTCACTCTGTAAAAGTGTCATAGTTTTACTATAAAAGATACCTTATAAAAATAACTGCTGATGGATATGCAAAAAAATAATTATTTTAACTTTCTGGAAGAAAAATTAATTTATCTCATTCTCTCATCTCCTTTACTCTCTCTCTCTCTCTCTCTCTCTCTCTCTCTCCCCCCCACCCCAGAATCCTAGCCCAAGTTGGCCTCGAATACCCTTCGTAGTAGAAGATGGCCTTGCTTGAACTCTTGATCCTGATCCTCCTGCCTCTGCATGAATCAATAACCATGTAAAACGTATTTATAACTAGTTATTTCCTTGTGGAAAGCAAAATGTTTAGTTTTATTTTTAAAATATATTTTATTGATTATTTTAGAATTTTATACAATATGTTTTTATCATATTTGCCTCCATAACTCTTCCAAGATTCACCCCCACCTTCAAAATGTTTTATTTTTAAATACATGGAAAGGAAAGCTTGTAGGAAGTTTTAAGAATATGTATATCATGCCAGGCATGCTGGTGCACCCCTTTAATTCCAGAGTTTTGGAGGCAGAGACAGGTGGATCTCTATGAGATCAAGTCCAGCTTGGTCTACTTAGGGAATTTCAGGCCAGCTGGGGCTACAGAAAGACCCTATCTCAAAAATAACAGTAAATTAGAGCATGTATGTCCTAGGTATAATATTTAATTTTATGAAGCTCATGATTAGAAGTTTTCAATGGAAAATTTACTAAAGCTTTTGAAATAAATATGGAACAGAAACAGGAAAATATGCAAACAAATCCAGCTTTTAAAATGCTTATTTTCATTATGCTTTTGTAAATTTGAGAATCTGTTTTTCTTTAAAATAGAGTGAGGTTAATACAATTTCTCAGACATTTTATCTACTGTTAGATTTAATGAAACACTTTAAATCATACACTTTAACAGATGGCATCCCTTAAACACCAATAAATTAGTCAATTCAGAGAAAATAAGTAAAATTTCTGATTCACCGGGTGAATTTCACCATTATTTTATTGTGTTCTGGTGATTGTGCAGCCATGCTTGCTGTATTCTGTGTGATCCACCATTCCTACAAAAGACTGAAGAGTTGGGGATTTCTTTTCTTATTTACAATATAATTACCCTGAATTTTATCTTGCTATAATTTAATAACCTAGAGGAAAAGGAAAATTATTCTAAATGTATTCACAATCTTTGAGGCATGTTTTATATATGAGTTCATCATCTCCCAACACAATTTTAGAAAGAAATGCCCAGTATAAATATTGTTTGGCAATTTCTCTAAGTAGATACAGCTAAGAAAGACCCATTTAAACTCTAGTAAAGATATAGCTTAAGAAGAGTGAGCTTCTCTATTATCTGTGCTGCCAAGCTCAACTGTCAGGACAGTGGGAAGTTGTTTAGAGGATTCCAATAGGCCAAGTGGACTCGGGCATGAATATACTGCTATAATGATTGTTACACTTCTTTTTTGTCTCCTGCTCCCAAGAACTCACAAACAAATGAATTTAAATGAAAACTAACGAGGTGAATTCTAAGAAAAATTTCTCTAGGTGTAGAACATTGGGAAACACAGACAAGCATTTTTTCATCTTAGGAAATTCCCCCCGAAACTTAGTAAGTTGCTATTTTTGATTCCACTCTAATCACTGACTTTACATTATGTCAAATTTTATGTAAATTATTATTATTGAGAGTATTCTTACAGTCAAAGAATTTCAGTTAGGAGAAAAATAACCCAAAGAAGAGCCCTATGTAAAAGGTGAGAAAGTAAGGGGAGGAGGAAGAAATAAGAAATGGAAAGACTGATTCAAAACACCGTTTCCAAGGCTTTTACAGGAAGAATCACAGTTACTAAGATAATGTGAAAGCCCCATTTTCTGTGTTTTCTTCTGACCTTGATCCAGATCCAAGGAGACAGAGTTCTTATCAAACCTTAATATTGCCTATTTCTTTATCAAAGTAATTTTTTATGGTCTTATTGCACTCCTGGATGGATCCTTTTGGCCAAAAAAGCTGGATGTCAGTTCATAGCAGGAGAGATGGTCACACTTGGGATTTCTTAAATGTACCACTGAGAGCAGAGTTGGAAAGAGGAAAGCAAATTACAGAGAGAAGACACTCTTGGCATTTTTTCTCCAGTGGCTGGTTGTTGTGGACTGGTTGTCCCAGAGTGACTGTCCCCACCGGTTTCAGGCCCTTCACTGTCATGTCCCTTATGAATCCAAGCAAACTTTTCATGGTCTTATCATGACAACAAGATTAAAGCTTGTCATTTGAACTGGAGAGGACACAAGGGATGGCCCTAGTTGCAAACAATTTCCAAATTGGGACTATGAGACCAGAGATGCTCAAGATGATACAATCAGGTAGTAATATTGATTGATAATAATTCATTAGCTATGTATACTTCACTACTTGAAAAGCATTTTAATTTCTGGTGCATATATTTTCTCAGTCACTTGATCTGAATTGACCAGTACAGTAATCCTGCAAAGCAGATATGGTACTATTTCTCATGTAAATGTGAAAAAAAAAAAAAACATGTCACTAAGGAACATGGCAAGACTAATTCAATACCAACATAACTTATTATTTAAATGCTCAGAGTTAATATCAGATATTTTGAGTTGAATCCTGGCTGGCCCTTGAGGGATATGTGATCTTCAGCATATTTATATCTCATATATAATTTTATATCTTATATAACCTTATATCCTAAGGCCTCTGTATTTTTACAAAAAAATCAACCTAAAATTATATTAAATCATAGAGTTACACTTATCAAAACCTCATCTATCAAGAGATAAATACTGTTATGACATGGGGAAAACATTTGTTTCTCTTGATTCTATTTTTTTTGAAATTATAACAATATTTATTAAATATACATAAAATAAATGGTATATTAAGGCTGACAAAATGACTCAGAGGGTAACAGCACTTGCTACTGCACTTGACAAACTGAGATTGATCCCTAGGGCCCACCCATATTGTAGAAGGAGAGAAAAAACTCCCAAAAGTTTTCCTTTGATCTATACGTGTGTGCCATGGCATGGTCTCTCTCTCTCTCTCTCTCTCTCTCTCTCTCTCTCTCTCTCTCATATAGATATAGATATAGATGATATAGATATAGATGTAGATGATATAGATATAGAGATAGATATAGATAGATATAGATATATAGTAAACTTTGGGGTTTTTTGAGACAGGGTCTCAATATGTAGTACTGGCTGCTTAGAAAGTGCTATTTTGGCCAAGCTGGTCTGCAACTTAGAGACTCAGAGCTCCTGCCTTCTAAGGAATAGGATTAAAGGCATGGACCACCATGCACTGCTAAATTTGTTTTTAAAAAAAAGATATTATAGAAATAGTAATTTTTTATGGTCTTACTGCACCATACTCCTTCTAAGGAATAGGATTAAAGGCATGGACTACCATGCACTGCTAAATTTGTTTTAAAAAATAAGATATTATAGAAATAGTAATTTTTTATGGTCTTACTGTACCATATATTCTGTCTGCTTTCTTGTCCTCAAAATTGTCTTTCTTCCATCCAGTTTTGGTGTGTCTCTCTAATTTATCTTTTCTCTCTTGCTGAGTATTGCTCCAGTCTATGAAAATGTGACAACTTATTCTCTCCACAACTGATATTTGTTCTTTCCCCTTCAGGGCTATTGCTGTTAATACTTCTATGACCACACTTTGTGTGCTTTCCTTTTACATGGATGGAAACTTCC
Source organism: Nannospalax galili (assembly GCF_000622305.1). NCBI lineage: Eukaryota > Metazoa > Chordata > Mammalia > Rodentia > Spalacidae > Nannospalax > Nannospalax galili. Next base: position 290,504 of record NW_008337142.1, on the reverse strand, counting down.
CTAGGTACACACAGAAGACTTCAGTTGCCAGGTTGAAATGGATGCACTCCTTCAACTTCCTCAGATAGTTCCAAAGCTTTTCCCAAAGATATTGTGTGAGTTCACTTCTCAGCAGTGGTTCCTGGGAGTTTCTGCTGCTCAAAACTCTTCCCAACACCTCCAATGTCAAGTTGCTAACATTGTTCATAGCGGCAGATCAAATTACAGCATTCACTTCCAGTTCACTACTTGACTGATAGGCTCAAAACACGTTTGCATGTTTCTAAACAAAACATATTACATATTGTATAAAGTGCTTGGATAAAATATCTGCTCATTTTTGTCTTGAGTGATATTCTTTCTTCCATTTTCTGGATTATTTGTAGTATTTCTTCATGTATACTCAATGTCAGTCTTTTGTCAGATGTGTATCTTCAAGCTCTTTCTCTCAGCTGTGTCTTAAAATTTCATATCTGAATAACATCATTTTGTGGAAGTTAGTCCAAATTTGGTTTGCTGTATATCTATGATACCATCATGATTTGATTTATTATTTGGAAATTATATTGTTTCACAACTGCAAGAATACATAGAATAGATGTAAAGGGGAAGAAGGAACTCAAGAGAGGGGGAGTAATAGGAGACAGGTAGTATCAAGGGGAAAATGGGGGCACTTAAACTGGGGAGGGAGGATGGAGGTTAGATAGGGAGAGATAGAAGAGATAAATAAGTCTTAGGTTGTACAAAAAGCCAGAGGGAAATGTATTAACTCAAAGACCTCCTGAAAAATACACATACAGTATCTGAACATTACTACATGTGTATAGCTAAAGGCTATATAACAAGGAGCACAGTGCTAGTCAAGAGACTCCTCCCTTCAAGCTGTGGGTCAGAACAGTCCAAGAGACTCTCAAAATAACACAAGCTATTGCCAGAAACCTTGATTACCTCCCAGAACTTGAAGGTAACACTTATTGCTGAAGACATTACATAGTCAGGCACAGTATGAAGCAATGGAGCAGGAACTGACCTGGAAACTGTCTCCCTATAGACTAGCTTTCATTTTTCTAGAGGATACTGTGAAAGCTGCTAAGGGAGAAAATCAATCAATGATCCAAACAAGCCCTAAATCCTAATAATCAAGCAACTAGCACAGGAAACTATCTCTATTGGTACAGAAGTGGCACTGCTTTCTGGGGGTAATCAACAGCTATTTAATTGGACTTAAAGCCCCCTTAATGGAAAAGGATTCATGGGTGGCACTGTAAGTATAGCCAAATACACAGGACTGGAGAGGTAATAGATACTAGAGAAAACCCTATCTCTGTCATATCTCTAGAGAAATGAAATTTCTTACTATATGCTTAATATGGATCCTTATATTTGCAGACAAGTATACCGTACATCATTAACCAAAGAAGTTTCTTTTTGCAACAGATGTAAGCTATTACAGAGTTCTCCAACTTCACACACAATAACAGATAGAATATAATGTCTGAGAGATGCCCAGCTCAAAGTGACACATCTACAGTAGAACCTCCATATCTAAAGCTCATGGCATATAGCAGAACAGGGGGTAGAGAGAATATTAATACATCCCTCAGCTGTCACCAGCGAAACTTCCTTGTGCAATAGAGAGCAATGCCTATAGAGGGTCACAACTGACTGTTTTAAAGAATAAGAGACTGCAAAGTGTGTGCCCCTGGGTAGGAGTCCTGTATTAAACCTCACCCATGCATGGCTCAGGAATCATTGTGGACAAGGAGGCAGAAAGATTGTAAGAGCCAGGGTTGGCACATGAACAAAAGGAAACAGAGACTCAGGCCACTGGAAATTTGCTCATATTAACTTGCAAAAGTGGGGACAGGCTGACTCCCTCAGACAAAAACCCAGCTAACTCACTCAGACAAAAACCCAGAATAGAATGAGGGAAATAGGCAGCATGTCCCAACCCTA
>NW_008337142.1:282301-286340 GCF_000622305.1 Nannospalax galili | reverse complement strand
AAAACTGGACAAGGTCTAACACAGCATGGAAAAATTTTATCCATTTGTATTAATTGGTCTCTCAACACATCTATGTTGGGTCAAATTAGTTAATTCTTTACCTCTTTATCTTTTTTGAGTCATTATACATCCTGGGGATTTTACATGGAGCATCCCTGCATCTTCTTATCTTGCATAAACTCACTGGGGCTGGCTTAAGTTGCCTGACCCTGCACAGGGCTAAGGAGGAATAGGGCCTCTTTTGTTCCAGATGCACCTGTTGATTGCCTGGGTCAGATAGTCCCTGGGTCTGCTTCCTGGATGTAGCCATAACTGGTGCGTCCCCACTGACCACACTTGGCTGCTGGGGGAAGCCCTGGCTGTGAAAACTGTCTCCACCCCAGTACAGCTTGTCTCAGGAGAGAAATATACCTTGTTTAACAATCTTTGGGGGTCATCATCCACCTCTGGGACAGTTTTAATCTTTGTATGCCTTTTGTGAACAGTTCCTCGGGTTTTAAAGCCTTCCAGAAGCTCCTTAGTACACGATTTGGCTTTTTGTCAATTTTTTCTTTAGGAACATGGGATAGACACAAATCTTGCCACATTTGCCTTCAAGTAACCCAAACACCTCTTTTTCTGTTTTGTTCTTTTTATATCTCCTTTAGGTTGCTCTACTATTCTACAGAAATGTTTTACACACTAGTTTAACTCATTCAGATCTGCCAAAGCCTCCCCTACTTTACAAAGATCCTGCACCACTAAAGGACTTAGCAAAACTATTAAAGCTCCATACCAATCTCGAGTTCCCTGTGTAATCAAGTTTTTCTTTAAATCTCTGGTGAACAAGGTTCTCTCTGGCCCAGTGAACGGGGCATCATACATTGCTTTCCTTATACCTGGTTCCCTTAATGATACCTGTCTCTCTTCTGTGGTACTCCAGCCCCTGCTAGCCATGGGAACCTCCAATGGTGATGACTAAGTATCTCCAACGACTTGCACAAGGAACTGCTTCCGCCTGTACTACCTCAGGTTATGCAGCTTATGTCTCAAGGAAGGGTAGGCAGTTATATTTCTCAGCTTTAATGCTTCTGTAGCACTTAAACTAACATTATTTGCTCCCATGCACCATATCCTCATAAGCCATGTGGTGAGGGGCTCCTTCATTGCTTGTTTGAAAGTCTTCCCTAATTCCAACAGCTCCAGTGTGGAGTATTCTCTGCTGGCTATAGTTTGTTACACTGGACAATTGTTAGGCCTCCATCTTCATGTTGAAACATGATTTTTTTTCTTTTTCTTTTTAGTATTAAAGGTTGAATTTTTAGCTATTTCTAGGTCGTTCTTTTCCTCTTTACTAACTGCTTTCTCTCATGGGTCCCACGTTTGGGGGTTCCAGAGTAAGCCTTGTATTACTGATCTAATCTGGGTTCTCTTCCCGTTTTGGTCCCCTGGCCTTAAGAAAGGGAAAGCCAGAATCTCCATTTTTTTTTCTTTTATGCAGTTTGCTGGCAAGGTCCTAGGCCAATACCGAAGAGGCCAGTAATTCCTCCTTTACCTTTTCAGACTCGACCCCTGGGCCACTGCCTCTGTCTGGAACAAATATGTTATTATGCAAAGAAGTGGCCAAGCAGCTTCTGGATTTTGGACTCTCCTATGCGTTCATGGCTTGTAAAATTTTCTCTAGACCTTTCACAGTTGTTAAAGAATCTCCATATATGAGCTATGGCCTCCATTGTTTAAACAGGCACTCTATTTCATACCATTTACAAGATAGCTGCCATCCTTGGATTTCCCCCATTGGCCTCGTTCCCTTAGGTGGCTTCATGCTAGTTACACATCTCACTATCCATTGCATTATCCATGCCACTGCTGCTACCCCCTATGCTTATAGGCATAGCCCACCATGTCAATATTTCCTCTATCCACACTCTCTCCTCATCCAACTTTGCTTCAGTCTTTTCCAATATCAAAGATCCCATCACTGCTATTCCCAAACCCCTCAATTTTGTGGTATCCTGCATATCTTGCCACGATACACCAATTGTAAGTAAAATTTACTGTTGGGAAGTGTTCATGTGGTTTCCAGGCTCCTGGCATGGCCCCCTCCTCACACCATCCTTATGACAAACCAAGACAATATTCCTCCAAACTCCAGTTTAGGGAGCAAATGGATTTATTCGGGCTTGCTAGCAGAGCACATGATGGCAGTGAGGGGGTACTTACCAAGGTATGGGCACCTTTGGGGTTTTTCTCTGTATTTAGGTAGTGGCTTCCTGACTTGCTGCTGGCATTCCAAGATGGGGAAGTACTGTCCTTCTCTCTGACTTCCCCTGTCTCTATCTTTAGTCCCTCCCCCTCATGCACTTAAGGCTGACAGATTGGGTGGGAGGGGTGACTGTCTCCCTCTGTCTCCTATGGAGACTCTCATAATCCAATTAGTTTGAGGTGATTGGAGCAAGCAGTGAGAGGCTAGAGAGGAAGGCATCTATTTATTGCTTGTCAATCTGGTTTGCCACTCAGAGGACAAGCTTATCCAACACATGGGACCAAGAAAGAAAACAATATACATTATTAAATATTGGCATTTTCTATGTTTTTCTGACCACATTAAAAACTTGACATCAGAATTCTAACTTTATAAATGTTATTTAAATTTTCTTATGAATACATTCTTAGAAAGAACCACTGAAGAAATAGTAAAGGAATTTGAAGATTCTATAATATGTGTAGGTAATGAAGAGACATGTGTGTGTGTGTGGGGGGGACTTCTATGTGAGGCTAGAGAACAATCTCAGGTGTTCTTCTTCAGGAGTTGTTCACATTGTTTATGAGGAGAGCTCTCACTATAGCTAGTGCTTAGAAATTAGGAGAGGGTGAATGGTCAGCAAACACCAGGGATCTACCTGTCCCTCCTCCTAAATACTGAGATTACAAGCACATTCTGTCAAATCTGGTTTTTATGTGAGTTCTGGGTATCAAGTCAGGGTTCTCAAGATGAAAACTGAACTATCTCCTCAGTCCAAAGACAGGAAACTCTATTGTTTCTTTTATCAATGGATAATTAATAAAACATGTAAGATCACATGCCAGATATCTAGAACATGTTATGTTTGAGGGCAAATAATTCATGAGTTCCTTCTTCTCCTTTACACTATAAGTCTACTTCAATCAAATTGCACTGTATTACACCTAAAACGTAAATGTTGGTATTTTTACAATTTAATTTTTTTCTTCATAATTTCACACATGTACACATGTATATAAGGCATTATGAATATTCTCATCCCACCCTCTCCAATGTCTTCTACCCCTTTCTATTCCCCTCTTTCCAAGTAATGTTTTTCTCACAGTGATGTCTCTACATTCAGGTTTATAACCACTGAACTTCTGCAGGGCCGTCTGTGTGACCATGAGTTTGGAGCTATCCTGTGGAGTCTGGTGGGCTCATCATCTGGGCACAAACTGAAGAGCTGATGCTCCCTTTCTCAGAATGGATCAATAGACAAATGGGGATTTTTTTTTGTCTTTTTGAGACAGGATCTCCCTGTAGCCCCAGCTGGCCTTGAACTCACAGAGATCTGCCTGCCTCTGCCTCCCAAGTGCTGGGATTCAAGGCGTGTGCCACCATGCCCAACAAATGGGGATTTCTTTTTTTAATTTTTTTAATTAAAAGAAGCTTTTCATTACAACAGCATTAACCTATTCAATAAAATTTTTCTGAGCTAGGGTACATCTCTTTCAAAATTGGCTGCACATTTCTAGGTTTACAGATGAATTATCACACTTATATAATCTTTTACTCATTATAAACTCTATAAGACATAAAATTAAATGAGGTTTTAACGTTTAAAAAGGATCTCCACTTCGTTGTTAAAATACACTGTTTCATACAGAAAAATTCATTTTAAGGCAATTGACATTGAGACGTTTTCACATGCATTTCTAATCTCTATACATATGACTATTACTGGTCACAGTCGCTTACTTTCTGAGTTCCTTGGCATCTGAGTATGAATATAAACTCGTCAGATAGACAGCCTTCCTCTCCCACTAGAGCCTC
>NW_008337142.1:279423-280073 GCF_000622305.1 Nannospalax galili | reverse complement strand
GTTTTTGCCAGCACCATTTGCTGAACATGCTGTCTTTCCTCCAGTTAATGTTCTTGGCCCCTTTGTCAAATATCAGGTGGCTAAAACTGCAATTAGTCATATTTGGGTCTTCAATTTTGTGCCATTGGTCTATGGGTCTATTTTTATACCAGTACTATATTGTTTTTATGACTATAGCTCTGTAGTAGAGCTTAAAATCTGGTATAGTAATCCCCCCAGCATTGCTCTTAGTTCTCAGGGTTGTTTTGGCTATCCGGGGTCTCTTGTGCTTCCATATGAATCTTAGGATAGATTTTTCCAATTCTGTGAAAAATGTCATGGGGATTTTGATTGGCATTGCATTGAATCTATATATGACTCTTGGTAGGATGGTCATTTTCACAATATTAATTCTTCCAATCCATGAGCATGGGAGGTCCTTCCATCTTCTGATGTCTTCCTCAATTTCTTTCTTTAAAGAGTTAAAATTTTCCTTGTAGAGCTCTTTAATATCTTTGGTCAGGTTTACTCTGAGATTTTATTATTTTTTTGTAGCTATTGTGAATGGGTGTTTCCATGTGCCCTTTCTCTGATTGCTTGTTGTTGGTATATAGAAAGGCTTTTGTAGGTTAATTTTGTAACCTACCACTTTATTGAACGTGTTAATATTG
>NW_008337142.1:207600-276087 GCF_000622305.1 Nannospalax galili | reverse complement strand
TCTAAGCTTCTGGTTCTCTCTTTTGATTTTATATTGTCGTGGCCGGATTGATTTTATTTTCAGGAGTTCTGTGGTGGCCCAATTCCAATGTAGGTCAGAAGTTTTCAGAATTTCTCTTTAGGACTGGAATCTTCTAAGAATGATTTTGGCCTCAGGAACTTGGGTGTTGGACTGACCTGAGACCCTGGCAGTGGCCACACCACGCAGGGATGCAAAGGCAGATGGGGTGGGAAAAGCCTCGGAGCCCCAGAAAGAGGCTGGAGGGTGTTGCAGGACCAGGGAAGTAGAGGGAGGTGAGGGCAGGGCCAGGTCCAGAAGCAGTGCCCCTGGAGCCCAAGGAAGGCACTAAGTTGTTCTGGGTGAGAAGGGTCAGGAAGCAGTATTTGTTCCCCCGGTGTCTGGGGCCACAAGTCTAGGGATGGCGCAGGTCCCAAACTAGGAGTAGTGAACAGCGCAGGAGATGGAAGGGTGAATGTGGCTTGGGGAGTCAAGGCCCAGAGGGCTGAGCTATAGACTTACCCCAAGAGGCCTGAGGATAGGAGTGCAGGCTACGAAAGTTTGCCAGTGGTGCAGGTCCAAGGATGCAGAAAAGGAGTGCAGGCTAGGAGAGTTAGCCGGTGGTGCAGGTCCAAGGATGCAGAAAGAGGTGAGGGCGGGGCCAGGACCAGAAGCGGTTCTCCTGGGGCCCAAGAAAGGCACTAAGTTGGTCTGGGTGAGAAGGATCAGGAAGCAGTATTGGTTCCCCAGGTGTCTGGGGCCCCAAGACTAGGAATGGTGCAGGTCCCAAACTGGGAGTAGCAAACAGCCAGGGAGATGGAAGGGTGAATGTGGCTTGGGGATTCAAGGCACGGAGGGCTGCGCTATAGACTTACCCCAAGAGGCCTGAGGATAGGAGTCTCAAATGGGGATTTTTAATGTTATTTATGAAACCTAGAGCCAAGTCAGATATGAGGAGAACCATATATATCTTTTCATTCTTATAAACACACTATTAAGCTTACCTAGAAAATCTGTAGTGATACCTGGGAGATTGACTGTTTCCCTTGCTTCATGTAGAATTTCTGACATCTAGCTAAAAATATTTTTGAGCCCCATATACTTACCTGCATAATTTAGCTAAGCTTACAGTTTGTAATCTACCACAGTATCCAATCTTCTTCAGGAACAAGTCTGAAAACAATGGTATTTTCATTTACCCAGGTAGTGGTTTGAATGAGACAGGTAGTGGTTTGAATGAGACAGGCTCATTTTGAATGACACAGGCTCAAAATATTTGAAAACTTTATCCTGCAATTGGTGAGTCCATTTTGGAAAGTTAGAAGGTTGGCCAATCTGGAGGAGGTATGTCACTGGGGGTTTGTTTTAGCCTTGCCTCATTTCCAATTTGTCTCTCCTCGATTCCTGTGTCTGCTTGAAGACATGAGCCCTCAGCTTTCTGCTCCAGGTGCCTCTGCTGGCAATGCCTTTCCATCATGCTGGACTTTTTATCTATCTGGAGTCATAAACCCTTCTTTCTATGTGTTGCCTTGCTCACTGTGTAGTAGCACAGCAACAGAAAGTAATTACAGCACTGTGCTTTCTCCTTTAAAACCATACTTTAATGACAACACCAATCTGTGCCCATGGAAAAGAGTTCTGAACAACAGCCCATATAGTCAGCTCTCAGAACACAGCAGGTCCAGGGACTTCAGACATCCAACAATGCATATGAATGCTACTCCCAAATATCATCAGCTATGTCTCATCATCACTACCTGAGTGCATCTAAACTAAACAAAAGTTGGGTCTATGCGTTGCTGTGGCAATGTCCTATAAAAATCTAAGTAGATCTTGTCATCTACTTAAAGCTACATGAGTCATGGGAAAAACAGAATGTGTTTATGAACAGGTTGGTTATTGATACATATTGGAGTACTGAGTACTTAAAGTAAAATTTCTTCTTCCAAAATTTCATGAATTTTGTAGTGTTACAATCAAGTTCACATTAATGTAGATATTCCTGATTCTCACAGGAAACAAATGTCAAAAATCTCAGAATCTAAGACTTTAACAGGTGCCTGTTTTATTCTGCAACCTCTTCATGGCATCTTTGATTTCCTTGTTCCTCAGACTGTAAATCAAGGGGTTCAACATGGGAATCACCACAATATAGAACATGGAAGCAAATCTGTCAAAGCTGGAGGAAACTCCAGAGCTGGAACGCAAATAGACAAAGACACCAGAACCATAGAAGAGAGAAACAGCTGTCAGGTGAGAAGCACAGGTGCTGAATGCCTTGGACCTGCCTTTAGCTGACGTGATCTTCACAATAGAGAAGATGATATGAACATAGGATATCATGATGGCAAAAGCATTCACCATTCCAAACATCATTGTTAATATCACAAACAGGACTTCTGCAAAGAAAGTGTCAGTGCAGGATAAATGTATGAGCTGGGATACATCACAGAAGAAGTGCCTAATGACATTAGGTCCACAGAAGTGGAGCTGCAACAAGGCACAAATCTGAGGTAAAGAACCTGTGAGTCCACCCATGTATGATCCCACCACCACCTGAACACAGAGGGTAGGTGACATGATGGATGAATAAAGCAGAGGGTTACAAATGGCAGCATACCTGTCATAGGCCATGGCTGTCATGAGGCAGCATTCACTCACTGCCAGCACTGAAAAAAAGAAATACTGAACTACACAGCCCACAAAGCTGATAGTTTGCTTTTCCTGGAAGAAACTGAAGAGCAGTTTAGGGACTGTCGAGGTGACATAGCAGAGGTCTATGAAGGACAGATTACTGAGGAAGAAGTACATGGGGGTGTGGAGGTGGGAATCCATCCTTATTAAAACAATGAGGCACAAGTTCCCAGTCAGAGTTGTGATGTAGATGAGCAGGAATATGACAAAGAGCAGCGCTGTGATTCTGGGGAAATCTGAGAATCCCAGGAGGATGAATTCGGTGATCTCGGTAATATTTCCTCCTCCCTTCATTGGTTCATTACTTCTAACTTGAGAAAGGAGACAAGAAACCGTGTTGTTGAGCCAGGTAAAACTATAGCATTACCATTTTCATAACATCTTTTGTTCTAATGAGCCCTGAGAAGTCACAATATCCTTCTGTGGGAAGACCCCAGTGTTTCTTCTCCAGTTGTCAATAAGAGTCAACTATGCATCATGATTTCACAACTGCTTCATGGAATTTCATGAGATTGAAAAAATATCTTTAAAAATCTGACTACAGTATAGATGTCTGATTTAGCATTAGACACCCAAGTTGCTTATTCTCTGCATTTTGATCAGTTGAGGATCTGTGTAATAGTCTCCATCTATTGAAAACTGAACTTCTTTACTGAGTGGTGACAGCTACACTTACCTGTGAATATAGGAAAAGAATTTAGAATAGAGCAAGGAATTGCTTTGGTTTAGGAAAGTAGCCTTAGCATGTTCTCTTCTAGTGTTTATGACCATGTACATGTAATGAGAATAATTAAAGAGAAGGACTAGAAATTGAGAGGGGAATGTGGGGAGGAGGAGTTGGAGGGAGAAAAAGGCAGGTGGAAATTAGGCAAATATAGTAATGATGATGTGTGAAATCCTCAAGAATGTTTTTAAATTTGGGAAAATTATCAGAAAAACAAGATTTTTCACAACAAAGTGTTTTCATAAAAAATTAGTGATCAGTGTTTGAAATTAATGACTTCTCCATAGCAATTCTGATAAGGTGACTGGGAGATGATTCCATGTGTACAGGTCTGGCTGAATAAGTACCAGGAACTGAATGTGATCCCAGCTCCTACATTGAACCTGGACTTCGTGTGATCTGAGAGGCACATTAATATTCACTGTACCTTGTGTTCTGATATATTCGATGAACCTTTGGTACAGAAGTTCAATTGTAGATCTGTCACTTAAGATTGGGCATCTCACTGACACTTATTCTCTGTGTTTGATCAGTTATGGAACTCTTAATAGTCTCCATCTAATGCAGAAAGAAGCTTGACGATTCTCACCAGCAAACCTTCCTCATACAACAGAGGATGATTAACACAGAAAGCCACAACTGGAAAATATATAGAGGATAAGCTGACAGCAGAGAGTGTGTCCCTGATTAGTACACTTATATTAAACCTCTGCCACTCAAGGTTCAGAGACCATTTTGGATGATGAGTTGGAAAGACTGAAAGAGACACCATTATTGAAAGACCACAAGGAAAACAAGTTTTCCAGGTGACTGAGAACTTGTCCATATGAACTTACAACAATGGTGACAGCATGCACAAGACCCATGCAAATGCAAATTATACAAAATCCCAGCATAGACATCTGAAAATGGGTAAGAAGTCCAAATCACCTTAGCCAAGAAACTATTGGCAGCTGATCACTGCTGATGAGGGAGTATTGGTCTTGATAGTGAGGTTTGATAGGCTGATAGGATCCAGTGAATGAACTCACACCAAGGAACATATGGTGATACAAACTTGACTTCGTAGGTCTTAACATATATGCAAGAAATCTGGTGAAATAGATATGAGGCAGGTGAAGATAGAGGAGACTGCCTAAATATCATTAATATGTGCTGTATGAAATTCACAATAATTATATATATATGTGTGTGTGTGTGTGTGTGTGTGTGTGTGTGTGTGTGTGTGTGTGTGTGTATTTTAAAAATGGACTTGGTAGTTTACACTTGTAATCCAACACTGGACTTAGAAGAATTGTGGGCACTTGTTGGCCAGCCACCCAAGCATAATAAGTAAAACCCAGATCACAGTGAGAGACTGTATCTCAATAAACATGGGGGCTGGCTCCTGAGGAATGACATCCCAAACTGTCCTGTATCATCCACCTGCATATCCACACGTGCACTAATACACACAATGCCTCCTTCTCCCACCCACATACACATCAAGAAATAAAGACAAAAGGACTCCTGATATGGCATATAGAACTGCCACTTCATAGACATGAAGGTATAGAATCAAACTAACAAATGAATCTTGGAAATAAATTCATGTATTGTGGGGCTAGAGAGATGTCTCAGCAGTTAAGAGTACTGATTGCTCTTCCAGATTCCCAGCACCCACATGACCACTAACAACCATCTGTAACTCCAGTTCCAGGGGAAACCAATGCCTTCTACAGACCTCCTCAGGCATCGCACAACACGGGTTCACTTATATCCATGCAGGCAGTACAATCATATACATAAAATAAAAAGCCTTTAATCCCAGCACTCAGGAGGCAGAAGCAGGCAGATCTCTGTGAGTTCAAGGCCAGCCTGGTTTACATAGTGAGTTCCAGGACAGCTGGGGCTACAGGAAAACCCTGTCTCAAAAAGAACAAAACAACAACAACAACAACAACAACAATAATAATAATAATAATGATAATAATAATAAGACTTAAAAATATGTATTGGTATGGATTTGCTGCATGAAAGCATCCAGTGCTCATAACCTCTGAGCCACGGCTCCTGCTCCTCATTTTGATTTTTAAGTTCAGTGTCTCCCTAGTCCTAGTATCTGTAGCCTTCTGACTTCCACAACTAAACCTATACTCAGACAAAGCTAGTCCATATGAATGCGGATTTGACCCAATAGGATCCGCCCGCCTACCTTTCTCCATAAAATTTTTCCTTATCGCCATCACATTCCTTCTATTCGACCTAGAAATCGCACTTCTTTTACCCATCCCATGGGCCATCCAATACGGCAGTCTCACAGGGGTAGTACTAACAACCCTTGGATTACTAACCATCTTGGCCCTAGGACTAATATACAAGTGGTTTAACAAGGGCTTAGAATGAACAGAATAACATTGGTAATTAGTTTAACTAAAACAAATGATTTCGACTCATTAAATCATGGATATCAACCATGAATACCAAATAACCCCAGTATTTTTTAATCTACTCTTTACATTTACCCTATCATTGCTTGGAGCCCTGATATTCCGATCCCACCTAATATCAACACTACTATGTTTAGAAGGAATAATCTTATCTTTATTTATCATAACCTCCCTAATCACACTAAACACTCATTCAATACTATCCTTCATCATCCCAATCATTATTCTAGTATTCGCAGCCTGAGAAGCAGCTGTAGGTCTAGCACTACTAGTAATAGTATCCAATACATATGGCACAGACTACGTACAAAACCTTAACCTCCTACAATGTTAAAAATTATCGTACCTTCAATTATACTCCTACCACTAACCTGATTCACAAACAACAAAATAGTATGAACAAACACCACATGTTATAGCTTAATAATTGGCCTCATCTCATTATCCCTCCTACACCAAGACTCCACAAATAGCTGTAACTTCTCCACAACATTCTTCTCAGACTCACTATCCACACCACTTCTAATTCTAACAACATGACTTCTATCGCTAACACTCCTAGCCAGCCAAAACCACCTATCCAAAGAACAAGATAATTATAAACAAATATACATCAGCCTCCTAGTACTTCTCCAAGTATTCCTTATCATAACATTTACCGCAACAGAACTAATACTATTTTATATCCTATTCGAAGCAACCCTAATCCCCACACTAATTATTATTACACGTTGAGGTAACCAAACAGAACGTCTAAACGCCGGATTGTACTTCCTATTCTACACCCTAATTGTATCAATCCCCCTACTAATCTCCCTAATCAACTTTAACAATACATTCGGGACCTTAAACCTAGTATTACTATCCTTAGAACAACCCACACTAAATCAATCATGGTCCAATCACATTCTATGGTTGGCCTTCATACTTACTTTATTTTAAAAAATATTTTCTGTGTGGTAGCACAAAACTTTAATCCCAGTATTCCAGAGGAGGACACAGATAGATAGATATCTGTGAGTTTGAAGCCAGCCTGGCCTACTTAGGGAGTTCCAGTTATGCAGAACTTCAAAGCGACACACTGAACCCCATCAAGTACACTCTTTTTATTTTGCATCTGCATGTTCATGCACATTGTGCAAGATACATTATACATGTGGAAGTCCGAGGAGAACTTGTAAAAGTTAGGTCTTTGCTTCCACCGAGGGGTTCCTGAGGATTGGACTAAAGTAAGGCTTGGGGACAAGTGCCTTAACCACTGAGCAACCTATCATCCCTCAACAAACATTAAATACATTAATAAAATTTATTTTCTCAATATGAGAGAGTGCCTTCTTTTTAGGTACATGGAAGCACAAGCTTGTAGTGATTTTTAAGGCTCTAATATAGTAGCTATCATAACATTTCATTTTGTGAAGCTTGTGATTAGAAGGTAGAGAAAAGGTTCCAAACTTCTGGAATAAACATGTATGGGAAAATGAAACTATACAAAAAAGACTACCTTCAAAAATGAAGCTAAAATTATCATATTTTTCTTTGATTTTCATTATTCTTTCACAAAGTTAAGAATCTTTAAGTTTATGCTTACAGTGATGCTGAAACAATGCTTCACATAGCTTATCTACTGACAGATTTTTAAAAACATCTTTAAAGTTTTCAGTTTCACAGAGGATTATCCTAGATATCAAAAATTAGATGAGTTCACTAAAAAGAATAAACTCCTGACCTAAAAACTCTCTAAATTTCATCATTTTTTAGTACATTCTAGTGCCCGGCAAGCTGTGCTTTATGTAGTCTGTAATAATCCACAAACTCTAGAATAGAAAGAAGAAACAAGTCATTTTCTCCTTATTCAAAATACAACTACCCTGAAGTTTTATCTTGTTACAATTTGGCAAGCTAAAGTTTAAAAAAATCTACATATATACTCACTCTCTTCAAGGAGCATTTTGCATGTGTTTGCCATCTCCCAAGGCAGTCTGGCGAAGTGGCTTGTGTAAAGATTAGTTGGAGATTTCACTAGCTGAATACAGCTATTCAAAACTTTTTGCAATTCTGGACTAATTAAGACATGACCACTTTGAGAAGGTATCTGAGGAAGAGCGCACGTAAAGCTGAGGCTTCTGTTCAATGAGAACTCAAGCAAAAGAAGCTTCTACAGAACAATCAGACCAGCACTCCTGGCCTGGAGTGGGCATTTCTGGTGTCTGTGCTGCCCAGGCTGGTGTTTCTAGTCTCCTAGACTCAGCAGGGAAATACAGCTTTCTGAAGTATGCTTACGTAATAAAGGACTCTACATGAGAAATACGTGTAATGATCACAGCTCATTTCTCTCTAACTTCTCAGAAATCATGATTCAAAGATCTTTCCTTACATGGAAATGAAGTTACCGTGATTTCCAAAGCAAAGTCAAATACAAGAACTTCGTAAGTGTCCTTCAGGTAGAAAACATTGGGAAATGGTCACACATATTTTGATCTTAGGAAATTCTCTTGAAACTCAGTAAATTATACTTTTTGATTCAATTCTTAAATACTGATTTTAAATTGTATAAGATTTTCTACGTGTTTCACATTCAACTCTGGATAGTCCTATTATTCTCATTTTATACATTAAAATAAAGAAGATGAAAAGCTCAAGGTCAAGCCCATATACTTACTAAATCACATAAGTTGAATTCAGCACCATCAGTTACCCTCAGTAACATGTGGAAGTTTCAGAGTATTCTTTCATAGGTCAGAGAATTTGCACGAGGTAAAAAATAATCCAAGGAAGAGCCTTAAGTGTAAGGTGAGGAAGTAAGGAGAAGAAATAAATAAATAATTTGATACACAGATTCAAATTCCCTGTTCCAATGGTGTTTACAGGAGGACTCCCTTACTGATATAGTGTGGAAGCCACCATGTTCTGTTTTTCCTTCTGACCTTGATGGAGATCCAAGGAAACAGAGTTCTTGCCAAATGTTGAGATTGCCTATTTCTTTATCCAAGTAATTTTTCTATGGGCTTAGTGCACTAATGCATGGGTCCATTAGGCTGCAAAACTGGCTGTCAATTCATACCAGGAGAGATGGTCACACTGGGCTCTCTTAATTATACCTTTGAGAGCAGAGTTGTAAAGAGGAAAGCCAATTACAGAAAGAAGACATTGGTGGCATTTGATCTCGGGTGTCTGGTTATTGTGGAGTGGTTTTCCCAGTGTGGCTGTCCCTGCTGGTTTCAGGCACTGCACTTCCATGTCCCTTCTGAGTCCAAATTCATTTTCATAATCTTAACAGAATAACATGACTGTAGTTTGTCTTATCACCCTTGTAGTCATCTGTACTCAAGAGACACAGACATGACTCGAGAGTCCCAAGCTCTCAATTTGCAACTGAAGAACCTGAGCCCAGAAATGCTCAACATGGCTAGTAGTAAGATCTATTGATAATAGTTGGCTAGTAGTAAGATCTATTGATAATGATGAATTAACTATGTATACACGTCATTACTTATGAAGCTCTTTCATTTTTGATGCATGTGTTTTCTCAAACACTTGATCTGAATCAACCAGCACAGCACCCTGCAATGCTAATTCAGTAGTATTCCTCACACATGTTTAAAGAAAACATGTCACTAAGGAACATGACAAGAATAATTCAAGACGTCCTCAACTTATGACTTAAAATCTAAGAGTTAATATCCAAGAATTTGTGTTGCATTCTGGCTAGCACTTGAGAGATATATGATCTTGAGCAAATTTATATCTCAAAGCGTAAGTATTTTTATCAAAAATATCAAATGTATGTTACTAGCTATTCATAGAATATACCTTATGGAAAACTCATCTATTCATAGATAAATACTGTTACAATATTGATGGAAAATATTTGCTTCTGATATTATAATGTATTTGTTTTGAAATTATAGCAATTTTCATTAAATATACATTAAATAATTGGGATATTATGGATGACAAAATGCCTCAGAGGGTAAAGGCACTTGTCACTGACCTTGACAACCAGAGGTTTATCCCTGAGGCCCACATGGTGGAAGGAGAGAATTTACTTCCTTAAGTTGTCATTTGGTCTATAAATGTGTGTAAATGCATGAGTGCATACACTTGTACAAACACACAAACACACAGATACACAGACATAGACACAGACACAACATGCACACACATACACATACAAACACACATACAAATACCTAAATGTGACAAACTTGGGCAGGTGTTAAGACAGTGTGTCATTATATAGCACTGGCTGACCTGGAACTCACCATGTTGGTCAGGTTGGCCTCACACTTACAGAGATCAACTACCCCTGCATCTTGAGTGCTAGGATCAAAACCATGGATCAACATGCTCTGCTAAATCTGTTTTAAATAACTATTATAGAAATTAAAGTCTTTAACCTATATTCTCTCTGCTTTCTTGACCTCAGAATTATCTTTATTCCATCTACCATTTAGTGTGTGTGTGATTTATCCTTTCTTAACTGATGCAGATTCATATATTCTATGGTTGTGTGACAACTTATCCTCTCCAGGACTGATATTTGTTCTTTCCCCTTCAGGGCCGTGTCTGGTAATATTGCTATGGTCAGGCTTTTTGTGCCCTCCTTGTACATGGATAGAAACTTTCCTAGGTGCACACAGTAGACTGTAGTTGCCAGGTTGAATGGGGTGCATACCTTCAACTTCCTCGGATAGCTCCAACTTTTTTCTCAACAACATTGTGTGAGTTCACTTCTCACTAGTGGTGCCTGGGAGCCTGCTACTCAAAATCCTTCATAACACCTCCAATGTCAAGTTACTAACATTGTCCATAGTGGCAGATCAAATTGGAGGATTAATTTCCTGTTCACTGCTTGATAATGAAGCCAAACACCTTTATAGACAAAACATATTACATATTGTATAAAGTTCTTGGCTAAAATATCTACCCTTTTTTTAATTTTTAATGAACGGTTTTACTTTTTTAAAATTATTTATTTAATAACCAAATAGTTAGAAGGAACATTTCATTACATCAGCACTGACATATTAAATAACAATTTTCTGAGCTAGGCTGCATCTCTTACAGATTTGGCTGCACATTTTTGGGTTTACAGTTGAATTATTACAGTTATAAAATATTGTATTCAGTATAAACCCTATAAGACATAAAATTAAATGAGGTTTTAACCTTTAAAAAAGATCTCCATTTCATCATTAAAATACAGCATTTCATGAAGAAAACTTCATTTTTAGTGCAATTGTCATTAAGATGTTTGCACATGCATTTCTAATCTCTATATATCAGATTATTACTAGTCAAAGTTGGTTACTCTCTCAGCTCCTTGGCATCTGAGCATGGATGGATACAAAGTCATCAGATAGATTTCAATGATAATGTTTTTCACATCTACTAATTATTAAGGAGCTAATTTTTATGCTTTGAAGAATTATTTTTTAATCATTATACTTTTAATTTTTCATGATTAGAAGCTTTTCACTACAGCTTTAACATATTCAGTAACACACTCAGATTTCAGTTTCTTCATATTCATAAGCAGCTTATACTTTAACCTAGCACTTCTCTTTATGTCTACTTTCAATCAATTATCTTTACTTAATTTTATTTTAAGTGATAATATCTGTGACTGAATACAGAATACCACAGACTGATTAAAAAAAAATCTAATGAGATCGAGCCTTCATCTTAGGATGAGATAAAAATTTCAAAATCTCATTGTGGAGATCTTTGATGTGTTTGGTCAGGTTTATTCCAAGATATTTATTTATTTATTTATTTAATTTTTTATGTATTTTCAGGCATTGTGAATGGGAGCATTTCCCTGTACTTATTCTCCATTTGCTTGTTATTTGTATATAGAAAGGCTACTGATATTTGTAGATTTATTTTATAACCCCTCAATTTACTGAAAGCGTTAATCAGTTCTAGGAGTTTTCTGGTGGAATTTTTGGGATCTCTTAGGTATAGTATTATAACCGCTGCAAAAAGGGATTATTTGACCTCTTCTTTTCCAGTTAGTACTCCTTTAATTTCCTTCTCTTGTCTTATTGCTCTAACTAGAGTTTCAAGCATTATATTGCAAAAGAGTGGAGATAGTGGACATCCTTCTCTGGTTCTTGATTTTAATGGGAGTGCTTCCAGTTTTTGGGTTTTTTTTCCATTTAGAATGATATTGGCTGTGAGTTTGTTGTATATAGATTTAATTATATTGAGGTATGCTCCTCCAAGTCCAATTCCCTTTGGAATTTTTATCATGAATGCATGCTGAATTTTGTCAAAAGTCTTTTCTGCATCAACTGAGGTGATGATGTGGTTTTGTCTTTTAGTCCATTTGTATGATTGATGACATTTATTGACTTGCATATACTGAACCATCTCTGAATCGATGCAATAAAGCATACTTGATCATGGTGATTGATACTTTTCATGTACATCTGTACACCATTTGCAAGTATTTTGTTGAGAATTTTGCATCTATGTTCATTAATGATATGGGTGTATAGCTTTCTTTTTTGGTTGTGTCTTTACCTGATCTGGATATTAGAGTGATGCTGGCTTCATAGAAGGAATTTTGGAGTTCTCCCTCTGTTTCTATCATTTTGAATAATTTAAGTAGTATTGGTTGGAGGTCTTCTTTAAATGTCTGGTAGAATTCTGCCGTAAATCTATCTGGGCCTGGCCTTTTTTTTAGTCTGGAGGCTTTGTATTACTGTTCTGATTTCCTTATATGTTATGGGTCTGTTTAAACTGTTGATTTTTTCTTGGTTTAACTTTGGTGGTTTCCATGATTTTAGATATTCATACATTTCTCTTAGGTTTTCAAATTTAGTAGAGTACAAGCTTTTAAAGTATTCCCCTATAATGTTCTGGATCTTTTGGGTGCCTGTTGTGATGTTTCCCCTTCCATCTCTGATTTTGTTCATTTGGAGGTGCTCTTTCTTTTGATTAACTGGGCTAAGGGTCTGTTTGTCTTGTTAAGCTTTTCAAAGAATCAGTTCTTAGATTCATTGATTCTTTGTATTGTTTTCTTTGTTTCTATTTCATTAAATTCTTCTTTGATTTTTGTTCTTTCTTCTCTTCTTTTGGGTTTGGGTTTCATTTGTTCTTGTATTTCCAGCATCTTGAGTTGCAGTATTAAGTCATCTATTTTCGCTCTTTCTGATTTTCTGATGTAGGTACTTAGAGCTATAAACTGTCTTAGGACTGCTTTTGAAATGTCCCAGAGGTTTCATTGTGTTGTATTGTCCTTTTCATTGAATTCCAGGAATTCTTTTATTTCTTTCTTAATTTCTTCTTTGACCCACTCCTCATTTAGGAGTGTGTTGTTTAACTGCCATGAGTTCGTTTAGCGACTAGGTCTTCTTCCAGTGTTGATTTTAAGATTTATTACATTATGGTCTGATAGAATGCATGGAATTATTTCATCTTTTTGTATTTGTTGAGGTTTGTTTTGTGCCCCACTATGTGGTCAATTTTTGAGAAAGTTCCATGGGGTGTTGAATAGGAAGTGTATTCTTTGGTGCTTGGGTAGAATATTCAGAAGATATTTGTTAGCTCCACTTGACATAAGGTATCATTTGATTCAGATGTCCCTCTATTCTTTGTCCACTTGACCTGTCTAATGGAGACAGTGAGGTACTGAAGTCCCCTATTATTACTGAGTTGGGGTTAATCTGTGCCTTAAATTCCTGTGGGTTTGGTGTGTTTTGTTTTGTTTTGTGAACCAGAGTTTGGTACATATATATTCAGGACTGTAATGTTTTCTTGGTTAATTGTTCCTTTGATCAGAATGAAGTGACCCTCTTTATCTCTTCTGAGTAGTTTTAGTTCAAAGTTTATTTTGTCAACTATTATAATTGCAGTCCCTGATTGTTTGTTTCTTAGTGCCATTTGCTTGGAATATTCTTTTCCATCCTTTCACCTTAAGGTAGTTCCTGCCCTTGAAGGTGAGATGGGTTTCTTGCAGACAACAAAAAGATGGATTTTTTTTTTCTTAATCCATTCAACTAGCTTGTGCCTTTTGACTGGGGAGTTCAGTCAATTGATATTTAAAGTTATTGAAAAATGTGTACTGGTTGCAGATGACCCAATTAAAAGATGAACTAACAATCTAAACAGAGAGTTCTCAAAGGAAGAAGTAAAGATGGTTAAGAAACATCTTAAAAAGTGTTCAACATCGTTAGTAACTAGGAAAATTCAAATTAAAATCACCATAAGATTTCACCTTAGCTCAGGCAGACTGGCTAGAATCAAGAAAACAAATGATACCAAATGCTGGTGAGAATGTGGAGAAAGGGGAACACTCATTCACTGCTGGTGGGATTGCAAATTCATGCAACTTCTAGGGTAAACAGTGTGGAGAACTCTTTAAAAAAACTTAGAATGAACCTGCCATATGACCCGGTTATACCACTCCTTGGCATATACCCAAAGAACTAATTCTATTGTAGAGACACTTGTACAGCAATGTTTGTTGCTGCACTTTTCACAATAACTAAGGGATGGAAGCAACCTAAGTGCCCCTCAGCTGATGAGTTGTTAACCAAAAGGTGGTACATTTACACAATGGAGTTCTATTAAGCAGTTAAGAAAGATGAAATTTCCAGGTATATGGATGGATCTAGAAACTGTTACACTAAGTGAAGTAACACAGACTCAGGAAAACAAAAGACATATGTTCTCCCTCATTTGTGGATCCTTGCATCAAATCCTTATAAATGATTGCATATCCTGGTGCAATTGCAGGAACCAGGAATATGGAAGGGAAACACTGAAGTAAAAGGAAAGAAGGAACCCAAGAGAGAAGAAAAGTAGGATGAAGGTGTTACTAAGGGAAAATATATATAAATGTGGTAGTTAAAAGGGAGAGGGGAAGGAGGGCTATACAAAGAACTATACGAATAAAAGGGAAAAAAAATTCTCCAGATACACAGGAAAAACAAAAGCCTTAAGCACAGAAGGAACCCTGTGGGTATGGAAGAAAGCCCTTCTAGAAGCAATACAGTTGTTAAATGAAAATCCAGGTGCCAGAGTTGGGTTGCCCTCTTATGAGATGTTGGCCTGAGGGGCCCTAGAGGTTCCTAAAACAATAAAGGCCATTGTCAGTAATGTTGGTTTTACACTGGAAGTGGATGGAAAAACCCTATTGCTGAAAACACCTCTTGATGTGAGCACAGGAGAGGGAGAAATTAAGCTTGGACTAAGCTGGAAACTCCCTGCCCCTGGATGGGTGGTTTTCATGGTGCCAAAAGGTGATATGCAGATGACTGGGGGAGAATTGTCCGGTGAAATTTTGCTCAACAATTGACCCCATGTGTTGCGTTATCAACATACCAAGCAAAATGTTTCTGCTGGTGCAATAGTGGCGTGGGTAGTGTATGTACAACAAGAAAATTTTTAATTTGATATAATGTCTGCTCCTAGGGGTGGAACACACATCTGGTAGGGTAGACCAGGCCAACCCCCTATGGCAAGAGAGAATATAGGCCCCAGTGGGAAGTCACTTCAATTGTTTAGTTAGATGGATGTGATGAACCTGCTAAAGTACTATCCAAGCATTTGTGTTTACATCCATAGGTTAAGTTATTATAGCAGCCACTGTTTAGATGTTCTTGCTTCTTGCTGTTTGTATTTTTATAGTAGATGGAATCCCACTGAAATGGGCCAACAGTCCATAGAAAATTGATGATGCAGAGACCCGAATGTTTAGTGCCTTGCCACAATGGGAGGAAGATCATCCCACACCTACCACCCCTCCAAGGCTCAGGCACTTCTTGACAGAAAGAATGTAAGAGCTGGAGGAAAGGGTAGAGTGTTACCTGGAAGTGTATTCTGACCACTATGCTGGCAAGCAAGCTATAGTCACACCTCCTAACCTATGCTCATCAAGGAGTTGAGGGGGGAGTCAGTTACCCCTCCCTCCAAATCATTCAACCTTAGCTGCATGTGGGGATGGGGCTAAGGATATATAAGCCAAGAACACAGGAGGCACCTCTCTCACCAATTTGTGAGGCTTCCGGGGTGTCACATGATCTATATTTGAGTTTGGACTTTCCAGTGCAGCCATAAATGGGGGTGCCCATTTTTTTGTAAATAAACCCCCACCCTATGCTCTGTTAGCAAGTCTAATAAACTAATTAGGATTTTAAGGAAAAAAAAAGAACAGAGCTATTGAAAACTTTCATTATTCCACCAAAGTTGACCCGATGTTGCCAACTCTTTTGGTCTTCGATTATTTTCGGGGGGGTCTTTTGGGACAGGGTCTACCTGTGACCCCAGCTGGCCTGGAGAGTGCTGAGTGGACTGGGTTGGCCTGTAGCTCACAGAGATCTGCCTGGTTCTGCCTCCCAAATGCTGGGATTGAGGTAGTGTTTCACGACGCCTGGCTTTAGCCTTTGATTTATTATCCCTAGTTTTCCACCCTTAAACTTCATTGTATATATTTTTTATGTAACCTACTTCATGTCATTTCTGAAAAAATGTGTTAAAAATTATCTCCCTTTGGGATATATATATATTTAAAAAAGAAAAAGCAAAACAATAGTTTCTTAAATTATTATTTTAGATAAAATTATTGTTTTGGGACCTATTTCACATAGCTTAACTTTATTTACAGATGCTAATAAAATCAGTCTTGAAGGCTATACTGATGGTAAGTGTATACATAGATTACAAAAGATACCCTATTCGTCAATACAAAGACCGAATTTGCTGCTATTATGGCATTAACAGATTATTCACAAACTCTTAAATATTGTTACAGAATCTCAATATGCAGCATTTACTGTTCAACATATATCTACTGTTTACTTGTATCCTGATAATACTGTTATATAATCTATTTCTTCAGTTGAAATCCTTGTTATTTCAAAGACTCATATTAGATCTCATACTAACCTTCCTTGATCTATGGTATATACTATTCAGAAAATAGATGAACTATTGCAACATCAACTATATCCCTATAATAATCTTGCTGATATAATTAACTTTCTTAGAGACACACATGGTAATTGGAGAGTGTTGGGTTACTAATTCAGCATTCCACAAAGATTGGCTAAAACTATTGTAAGGCAATGTGACATTTGTCAGCCGATTAATAACCATCGTCTGCTTGGTAGTCTGAACCCACAGGGATCACAAGTTAATGGTATATGGCAAATGGATGTCATGCATGTTAAAATCTTTGGAAAATTGCAGTATGTCCACCATACTATTGATACTTATTCCACTTTCCAATGGGCAACTGCGTTACCAAATGAAAAAGTTTCTTCTGTAATATTACACTTAAAAGAAACCATGAATATCATGGGACATCCTAAACAGTTAAAGACTAATAATGCTCCAACTTATCTGTCTCAAAATTTTCAATCATTTACCTCTCAGTGGAATATCAAGCATGTCAACGGGATCCCATACAACCCGCAGTGTCAAGCCATTATTGAACTTTCCAATAGGATGTTGAAATAAATGTTAATTAAACAAAAAGTGGGAAATGATAACCCTCCTTGACATGTATTATTAGATTCTTTATTTATCCTAAATTTTTTGAATCTCAATGTTCAGGGTCTTACTACTGCAGAAATGCACTGGCCCTGTAGAGAAACAGAATATCTACAACCTATATGGTATAAGTATATACTACAAACAATTGGCATAGAGTACATGTAATAAAATGTGGGAAATTTTATGGTTATATTGCCACAGGACCAGATCAGTTTTGGATTCCAGATAGTCTCATAATGTTTCCAAATGAACAAATGCCCATGCTTCAATTCTGACCTGGCCACTAAATGAATGGCTCATCTTATTCTGGGCCCCACCACATGGAAGGTGGCCAGACCATTACCTTATACTAATTCTTGTGCCCTTCCTACAAGGGGTCAACTGAAGAAATTAGCCAGTAAAGGTGATTGCATGGTTCAACATCTGGAACAAAATGGAAATCCTGAAACTTTAGTTTTAGATATGCTTGCAATAACTACTGTATAGGTGACCACTGCTACCAATTTTTATTATTGGGCTTATATTCCAAAGCCCCCTCTAAATCAGGCTGTTCACTGGGGAGATCCCACTATCCCAATTTACACTAATGATTCTAATTGGGTGCCTGGCCGTTACGATAATCTGGGTCCCCTCTTTCCACAGGAGGAAGGGAAGACACTTAATGCACCTTATATAGTAGGAGTCCAGGGTGCTCCCATTTGTATAGGTGCTGAAGAACATTGTCTGAAAGAAACATGTTTTGATCTATTATAAGAAATGGCACAAAAGGGTATAATAAAATGGCCATGTATATTTTGCTAGGAAAAGGATTTAAAGCTTCTATTTTAATTGTACTTTCTCTCCATCTCCCATGCTTCCTTGTCAAACCCCAGTAGTCTCAGATTTAAGTGCTTGGATACATTGGGACCAATGTAGAGGCTCAGAAGTCCGAGTTCTTGCTAATACTTCCTGTGGAAGTGTCATTGATTAGAGCCCTGTGGGCTCAGCTTGGACCAATAGGGAAGGTAAATAGTTAAAATGGCATAAAGAAAATAACTCTTTAATATCTACTGAAAGTAATGCCATAGAAGAATTGGTTTGGTATGGTGGGGGATAGCTCTACCCTCTCCTCATTTCAAAAGCAGAGCCACTGAAGACCATCTTTGGAAACTGATTAATGCTTCTATACAATTATGAGCCTGGAAAGGGAAATTTTAGAAAAATAATTCTAATAACAATACTGATTTGTCATTTGTTAAAAATGTTTCTCGTAATATTATAGCTTGCATTTGATTAGCATATATACTAATGATTGGATTAACTAAATGGAATCAGAAGTATCTGTCATTTTTAAGAGTTGTACTCTGTATACCTGCATAAATTCCACTGTTCTAATTAATTATACTACACAGACCTTATACATACTCTGTGCTTATGTTGGAGTTTGGATGCCTGTGCAGCTTGATCCTTGGGAAGATTCACCCTTGATGTCTATGCTTTATCATAGTCTTGAAAATGTAAAAACACAGAACCAAAAGAATGATTGGCCTTATTATTGTGACTGTCCTAGGGATTATTGCTCTTACAGCTACTGCTGCAATAGCTGGAGTTGCCCTACATCAGAGTATTCACACTGTACAACACCTTCAACAATGGTACTCGACTTTGAAAAATTATGGAATTCTCAAAGACATATTGATAGCATACTCAATGCTGGAATTATAGACTTGGAATTTTCTGTAGTTATGTTCAGAGATAAAATTGTTAGTTTACAAAGACAGCTATCATTGAGATGTGAATGGAATGTATCTCAATTTTGTGTTACACCTGTACATTGGAATTCAATGACATTTCCTTGGGACTGGGTTAAAAAATATTTGTTAAATCATGGTAGTATAACCCAGGATATACTGAAATTGCAGGAAGATATTACTCATACTTTTTCTAGTCAAATAAAAAGTATTTCTCATCAAAATCTCTTGCAAGGAATTGCAGATTGTTTAGGAAAGCTAAATCAATTTAATCAACTTAACATTTCTAGCATAATGTACTGCATTTTGTTTTTATTAATAATTGTTATGTTTCTCCTATTGCTGATAATCTGGAAGGGATCCTCCTGAAACCAAGTGATATCTCAGCATCATGCTGCTGTAGTCAGTTTTATGTAGAACCTTATTCAGAACCTTACTAAACAAGCAGGGGAAGATGAAGGACCTCAGTTCTACAGAAGGTGAATTAAGGACTCTATCTTAAGTCCAGCTGCCACTTAAAAACCAGAGAATGTTTTGGACATTGGAAGAATGCCACCTACCAGAGTCAAGGGCACAACACTGTCTTGGGAGGGAAATGGTTTGGTTAGTAACAGAAAATAAAAACAATATTTTACTTTGAACCTCACCTGATTTGTATTTTATATGCTTATCCTTGGCTGACCCTGTTCACTATGTATAAAAATCCCATTCTTAGAATTAAACTGCACTCCATAGAGGGATAAATCAATCTTGGACTAAGCTGGAAACTCCCTGCCACTGGATGGGGGTTTTCATGGTGCCAGAAGACAATATGCAGATGGCTGGTGGTAAACCTTCCCCTATAATTCTGCTAAACAATGGACCTGATTCTTGCAATATCAACATGCCAAATAAGATGGTCTTGTTGCTGCAATAGTGGTGTGTCTAGTGTATGTACAGCTAGCATTCTTTGATTGGATATAATGCCTGCTCCTAGGGGTGGAACACACATCTAGTACTGTAGACCAGGCCAACCCCATGTGGCAGGAGAGGTTATAGGCTCCAGTGGGAAGCCACAGCAATTGTTTTGTTAGATGGATGTGATGCACCTGCTAAAGTTCTGTCCAAGCATTTGTGTTTATGCCCATAGGTTAAGTTATTATTCCAGACACTATTTAGATATTCTTGCCTCTTCCTGTTTGTTTTTAGAGTATGGAATCCCACTGAAATGGACCAACAGCCCATGGAAAATAGATGATTCAGAGACCAGAGAGTTCAGTGCCTTGTTACATGGGAAGATGATCATCCCACACCTAGCAACACCCGCCCCCCCAAAGCTCAGGGACTTTTGCAGAAGAGGTTGGCAGAAAGAATGTAAGAGCCAAAAGAAGGGATGGAATATTAATTGGAAGTGTCTTTCCACCACTATGCTGGCAAGCTGTAGTCACATCTCCTTCCCAAGCTCTTCAAGGAGTTGAGGGGGGAGTCAGTTACCCCTACCACCCAATCAGTCGACCTTAGCTTCCTGTTGGGGAGGGGTTAAGGATATTTAAGGAGAGAATGCCATGAGGCGCCTCTCTCACCATTTTGTGTAGTTTTGGGGAAGTCACAGGGTCTGTCTTTGAGTGTGGACTTTCCAGTGTAGCTGTGAATGAAGGGGTGCCCACTCTTCTGTAAATAAACTCCCACCCTGTGCTCTAACAAGCCCAGTAAACTTGTTAGAATTTTTTTAAAAAGAACAGAACTAATGGAAACCTTCATTATTCCACCAAAGTTGAGCCCATGTTGAGAAATCCTTTGGTCTTTGATTTCTTATTCCTATTTCCCACCCTTAAACTTCATTATATATATATATATAATGTAACCTGCTTAAAGTTATTTCTCAAAAAATGTGTTAAAGATTGCCTGTCTTTGTAATCATACCACCCCCCAATTAAACTGCACTCTTCTCTACCTGAGAGTTGAGTCCTTTGCTTTCCTTCATTTCACCATCCACCAGCAGATCCCAGTCTCTGTAGGCTCTCACTGTACCTGGGGCTCCCCAATTAGGATAGCCTTGTGGCCAGTAAACTCCAGGGATCTACTCGTCCCTCTTGCCCAATCCTGAGATGAAAAACACATTCTATCACATCTATTTTTTTATGTGAGTTCTGGGTATCAAACTAGGGTCCTCATGCTTTCAAGTTCCAAACCAAGCTATCTCCACAGTCCAAATACAGAGAAACACTTTTATTTCTAATTTATCAATGGCTTGTAAGTTTGCAAACTAGCCATCTAGAATATGTTTTGTTTGAGCCCAAATAATTGTATGTTCCTTCTTCTCCCTTACACTATAAGTCTACTTCAGTCAGATGGCACTTTATTACAGCTAAAATATAAATGTTGGCAACTTTATTAGAAAAATTTATTGTTTCACATATTCACACATGTATGTATTTAAATAAAGCATTCTTAACACTCTCACTCCACCCTCTCCCATCTCTTCCACCCCTATTTCCTGTCTTCACAACTAAGCTTTTTCTTACAGTAATGTCTCTGCACTTAGTTTTATAACCATTGAGCCTCTGCAGGGCCAACGGTGTGACCATCAGTTTGGAGCTGTCCTGTGGAGTCTGGTGGTTTTATCACTGGGCAAGCACCTGGAGAACTGATGTTCCTGCTTTCAGAATCTATTAATAGACACAGGTAGATTTTTAATGTTGCTTATGAAGCCTAGAGCCTAGTCAGATATGATGAGAAACTTCTATATATATCTTTTCATTCTTACAAACACACTGATAAGCTTATCTAGAAAAATTTTAGTTATGCCTGAGAGGTTGACTGTTTCCCTTGGTCCATGCAGAATTGCTGACACTTAGCTAAAAACATTTTTCAGTCTCATACACTGACCTGTTTCGTTTAGCTAAGCTTACAGTTGGTAATGTACCATAGTACCAAATCTTCAGGAGCAAGTATGAAAAATAATGGTATTTTCAATTTACATTGATTTAAATGAGAATGTTACAGAGGTTCCAAGTATTTGAACACTTTGTCCCCAATTGACATGTCCATTTGGGAAGGGTTAGGAAGTGTGGCCAAGCTGGAAAAAATATATCACTGGAAATATGTCTTAGCTTTGCCTCATTTCCACTTGTCTCTCATTAACTCCTGTGTCTGCTTGAAGATGTTGTGAGCACTTAGCTTTTGGCTCCAACTGCCCCTTGCAGCAATGCCTCTCTGTCATGATGGACTCTTATCTGCCTGGAACCATAGGCCAAATAAGCCCTTCCTTCTATATGTTGCCTGGCTCATTTTGCTTTATTACAGCAGCAGAAAGTAATTACTACATGGAGCTTTCTTCTTTAAAACTGTGCTTTAATGACAACACCAATCAGTACCTATGGAAAAAAGTTATAAATAGCAGCCCATGTAGTCAGTTTTCAGAACACAGCAGTCCCAGGGACCTCACACATCCAACAAGGCATAAGAACTCTACTCTCAAATATTATCAGCTATGTCTCATCATCACTTCCTGGGTGCATCTAAAGTAACCCAAAGTTGGATCTCTGTGTTGTTGTGGAAATGTCCTTCTATAAGCTCTTAGTAGATTTTGTCATCTATTTAAAGCTATATCTTTGTGGGGGAAACAGAAAGTGTTTATGAACATATTGGCTACTGACGTATATTGGAGTACTGAGTATTTGAATGTAAGATTTCTTCTGCTGAGTTCTTGTGAATTTTGAAGTGTTCCATTCAAGTGCAGTTTAATGTAGATAATGGTGATTTTCCTAGGATACAAATGTCAAAAATATCAGAATCTGAAACTTTGGCAGGTGCCTGTCTTCTTCTGCAACCTCTTCATGGCATCTTTGATTTCCTTGTTCTTCAGTCTAAATCAAGGGGTTCAACATGGGAATCACCACAGTTTAGGACATGGAGGCAAATATGTCAAAACTGGAGGAATCCCCTGAGCTAGAACACAAATATACAAAGACACCAGAAACATAGAAGAGAGAAACAGCTGTCAGGTGAGAAGCACAGGTGTTGAATGCCTTGGACCGGCCTTTAGTGGATATGATCTTCATGATGGATGAGATGATATAGACATAGGATATCACAATAACTAAGGCATTCATTTTCCCAAAGACTGTTGCCAATATAACAAACAGGACTTATGCAAAGAAAGCATTAGTGCAGGATAGATGTATGAACTGGGTTACATCACAAAAGAAGTGCCTGATGACATTAGGTCCACAGAAGTGGAGCTTCAGCAAGGGACAAATCTGTGATAAAGAATCTGTGAGTCCGCCCATGTATGATCCCACCACCAGCTGAACACAGATAGTGGGTGACATGATGGATGAATAGAACAGAGGGTTACAAATAGCTTCATACCTGTCATAGGTCATGGTTATTATGAGGCAGCATTCACTCAGGGACAGCACTGAAAAGAAGAAGTACTGGACTACACAGACTACAAAACTGATAGTTTGCTCTTCCTGGAAGAAACTGAAGAGCAGTTTAGGGACTGTTGAGGTGACATAGCAGAGGTCTATGAAGGACAGATTACTGAGGAAGAAGTACATGGGGGTATGGAGGTGGGAATCCATCCTTATTAAAACAATGAGGCACAGGTTCCAGGTCAGAGCTGTGATGTAGATGAGCAGGAATATGATGAAGAGCAGTGCTGTAATTCTGGGGAAATCTGAGAATCCCAGGAGGATGAATTCGGTGATCTCCATAATATTTCCTCCTCCCTTCATTGCCTCAGTGCTTCTAACATGAGAAAGAAACCAAGAAACCATGTTGTTGACCCAGGCAAAACTATACCATCAGCATTTTGATATCATCTCTTTTTTTCTAATGAGCCCTGAGACTTGATTCTCTTTCCTTCTGTGGGAAGACCCCAGCCTTTCTTCTCTGGTTGTCAATAAGAATCAACTAAGCATCTTGGTTTCCCAATTACTTCGTGGAATTCATGAGACTGAAAAAAAGATCTTTAAAAATCAAACTGGAATGCAGGGGTCTGATTTGAAACTAGACACTATGCAGTTGTTTATTCTCTGCATTTTGATCAGTTGAGGTTCTATATAATAGTCTCCATTGCAAAAGAAGCTTCTTTACAGTGCAGTGAAAAACTCCAGTAATCTGTGAATAAAAATAGGAATTTAGAATATAACAAGAAATTCCTTTGGTTTAGGAAAGTTGCCGTAGTAGGTTCTCCTCTAATGTCTATGGCCCAAAGAAGAGGGCCAAGAAACTGAGAGGAGAATGTAGGGAGGAGGAGTTGGAGGGAAGAAAAGGGTGTGAAAATGAGGTAAATATAGTACTGATATAGAATTTTTAAGAACTTGAAAATTATCAAAAAATGTGAAATTTTTTCACAAGAAAATGTTGTGCAAATAAATATTAGTGATCAATGTTGGAAATTAATGACTTTTCCACAGCAATTTTGATAAGGTGTCTGGGAGATGACTTCATGAGAAGCACCAGAAGCACTTCATGAGATGACTTCATGAGAAGGCTGACTGAAGAAGCACCAGGCCTGAGTCTGATCTCAGCTCCCACATTCAACCTGGAAGTGGTGAGAGTTGAGAGATGTAGTAATATTCTTTCTACCCCATGCTTTGCCAAGTTTCATGAAACCTCTGTATAGAGGTTTCATAGTAGATGTGTCGCTTAAGACTGGGCATCTAACAGACACTTATTAACTATGTTTTACCAGTTCTGAAACTCTGTAATAATCCCCATCTTATGCAGAAAGAAGCTTCTTTGATTTCTCAACTCTTCCAGCAAAGTTTCCTAACATAACAGAGTCTGATTAACCCAGAAAGCCACAACTAGAAAATAAGAAACTGCAGAGTGTGTGCCCCTGATTTAATATAGGACTCCTATATTAAATTTCTGCCACCCAAGGCTCAGGGACCATTGTGAAAGATGGGTTGGAAAGGCTGCAGGAACCAGGGATTTTTTGATGTCCTCAAGGAAACAGAGTTTTCCAGGAGGCTGGGAACTTGTCCATATGAATTTACAACAATGGTGACAGCATGCACAAGACATATACAAATGCAAATTAGACAAAAATCCAGCATAGAACTCTGAAAATAGGATAAGAAATCCAAACCATAGTCAAAGAAACTATAGGCATCTCATTACTGCTGGTAAGGGAGTGTTGGTCTTCTTTAAGGATGTGAGGCTTGATAGGCTGACAGGGTCCAGTGAATGAACTCACAGCAAGGAACGTCTAGGGATACAAACTTGACTTCATAAGCCTTAACATATATGACAAAATGCAAGAAATCTGGTGGAATGGATATGGGAGAGGGAAAGATAGGGGAGGGTGCCTAAATATGATTAATATATGTTGTATGAAATACACAAAAATTCATTAAAAAGTATATATAGGTAAGAAAAACTGGACTTGGTAGTTCACGTTTGTAATCCAAGTCCTGAGTCAGAAGGATCCTTGGGGCTCACTGTCCAGCCGCCATT
The DNA here is from genome assembly GCF_000622305.1 of Nannospalax galili. Taxonomy (NCBI): domain Eukaryota; kingdom Metazoa; phylum Chordata; class Mammalia; order Rodentia; family Spalacidae; genus Nannospalax; species Nannospalax galili. Next base: position 250,558 of record NW_008337142.1, on the reverse strand, counting down.
GCCTAATAAGGAAAACTCAGGTCACAGTGAAAGACTGTATTTCAATAAAAACGGGGAATGCCTCCTGAGGAAAAACATCCCAAACTGCCCTGTATTCTCCAACTGCATATCCATACATGCACTAATACATGTATAGCCTCCTCCCCCACCCACATACACACAAAGAAATAAAGACAAAAGGACTCCTCATATTCCATATAGAACTGCCACTTTGTGGCCATGAAAATAGAATCAAACAAACCAATAAATCTTGGAAATATATTCATGATCTACGGGGCGAGCACAGGCTGCTCTTCCACAGGACCCAGGTTTGACTCCCAGAACCCGAATGGCAGCTAACAACCATCTGTAACTACAGTTCCAGGGGGATGGAGTGTCTTCTACTGACCTCCTCAGGCATTGCATGACACAGATTCACTTACATCTATGTAGGCAATACAATCACACACATAAAATAAAAATACTTTAAAAAAATTTGTATTGATATGAATTTACCATGTGAAAGCAGTCATTGATCATAACCTCTGAGCCACATCTCCAGCTCCTCATTTTGATTTTTAAGTTATATTTATTTCCTGGGTATGGTAGCACATACCTTTAGCCCCAGTACTCCAGAGGAGGAGGTAGGCAGATATCTGTGAGTTTAAGGCCAGCCAGGCCTACATAGTGAGTTCCAGCTATTCAGAACTACAAAGTGAGTCACTAAACCCCACAAATTACATCTTTTAAATTTTGCGTGTGCATGTGCATTCACACTGTGCAAGACACATCATACATGTGGGGATCAGAGAACAACTTGTAAGAGTTAGTTCTCTCCTTCCACAATGATGGTTCTGAGGATTGGACTAAGGTCGGGCTTGGAGACAAGTGCCTTAACCGACTGAGCCACCTACCATCCCAAAACAAACATATTGAAGTCAATAATAAAATTTATTTTCTCACTATGAAAGACTGTCTTCTTCTAAAGTTTAAGGAAGGACAAGCTTGGAGCAAATTTTAAGAGTTTAATATCTTAGAAATGATAACATTTCATTTTGTGAAGCTGGTGCTTAGAAGTTGTTAGGGAAAAGCTTCCAAGATTTTCAAATTAACATGTTAGAGGAAGGGTAAAATATACAATAGATCCCAGATTCAGAAATTAAGCTAAGAATATCACATTTATGTTTAAATTTCATTATTCTTTCATGAACTCCAGAATCTTTGAGTTTATGCTTAGAGTGATGCTAATACAATACTTCAGATAGCTTATCTACTGTCAGATTTAGTGAAAATATCTTTATATTTTCACTTTCACAGAAAATTTGGCTAGATATCAAATATTGGATCAATTCATTGAAAATGAGAAACTCCTGATCAACCAGCTCACTATATTTCATCATTATTTTAGTATATTTCAGAAACTAGCTGGCTGTGCTTGATGTATATTGTGATATCCCACTAACCCTAGAAAAGAATCAGGTCTTTTCCCCTTATTCCCAAGACAATTACCCTGAAGTTTTATCTTGTTACAATTTGGCAACATAAAGGAAAAAAATCTAAATATCCAGACTCTCTTTGAGGAGCATTTTGCATGAGTTTCCCATCTCCCAAGGCAGTCTAGAGAAGTGGCTGGTACAAAGATTAGTTGGAGATTTCACTAGCTGAATATAGGTATTGAAAACGCTTTCCAGTTCTGGACCTTGAGAAGGTGTTTGAGGAAGAGTGCATGTAAAGCTGAGGCTGCTGTTCAATGAGAACTCAAGCAAAAGAAGCTTCTACAGAACAATCAGACCAGCACTCCTGGCCTGGAGTGGGCATCTCTGGTGTCTGTGCTGCCCAGGCTGGGGTTTCTAGACTCCTAGGCTCAACATGAAAACATAGGTGTGTGGAGTACGCTCATGGACTAATTACTCTACATGAGAAATCTGTATGATCATCAGAGCTCATTTCTCTCTAACTTCTCAGAAATCATGATTCATAGATCTTTCCTTGCATGGAAATGAAATTACCATGATTTCCAAAGCAAAGTCCTCAAGTAAAGGAAATACTAAGTACTTAGGTCATTTAGGTAGAAAAAAATGGAAAATGGTCACACATATTTTTATCTTGGGAAATTATCTTGAAACTCAGGAAATTATACTTTTTGATTCAACTCTTAAATACTTATTTTAAATTGTATAAGATTTTCTACCCATTTCACATTCAACTCTAAATAGTCCTATTATTCCCCTTTTATACATTAAAATAAATAAGATACAAAGCTTAAAGTCAAGACCATGTACTTACTAAATTACATAGCTTGAATTCAGCATCATCAGTTACCCACAGTAACATGTGTGGCAGTTTTGAGAATATTCTTTCGTAGGTCAGAGAATTTGCATGAGCCAAAAAATAATCCAAGGAAGAGCCTTAAGTGGAACATGAGGAAGTGAGGAGAGGGAAGAAATAAAAAATGGAAAATGAGATTCAAAATGCTCTGTTCCCATGGAGTTTACAGGAGGACTCCCTTACTGAGATACTATGGAAGCCACCATTTACTGTTTTTCCTTCTGACCTTGATGGAGATCCAAGGAGACAGAGTTCTTGCCAAACACTGATACTGCCTATTTTTTCATCAAAGTAACATTTCTTTGGATTTATTGCACTGCTGGGTGTGTCATTGTGGCTACAAAACTGGCTGTCAATTCATAGCAGGAGAGGTGGTCACACAGGGGTCTGTTATACCATTAAGAACAGAGTTGGAAAGACGGAAGCCAATTACAGAGAGAAGACACTGGTGGCATTTGCTCTCTGCTGTCTGGTGGTTGTGGAGTGGTTGTCCCAGAGTGGCTGTCCCTGCTGGTTTCAGGCCCTGTGCTGCCCTCCTGAAACCAAGTTCATTTCCCATAGTCTTATCAGGATAACAGATGTAGTTTGTCTTATCACCCTTGTAATCATTTGTACTGGGGAGGACATAGAGATGGCTTGAGTTCCAAACTCTCAATTTGCCACTGGAGAACTTGACACCAGAGATGATCAAGATGGCATAGTCAGCTAGTACTAATATTGATTGATAATGATGAATTAGCTTTGTGTACATTTCATTGCTTATGAAGCACTTTCATTTCTGATGCATATATTTTCTCAAACACTTGATCCAATCCAATCTGCAAAGTAACCCTGAAAAGCCTACTCAGTATTATATCTCATGCACGTGTAAAGAAAACATGCCACTAAGGAAAAGACAAGACAAATTCAAGAGAGTCACAACTTAGGATTTAAACTCTGAGAGTTAATAATCAAGAATCTGAGTTACAATCTGGCTACCACTTGAGCAATACATGATCTTGAGCAAATTTACATCTCAAAGTCTAAGTATTATTACCAAAGTTATCAGGTATATGTCACTAGCTAATTCATAGAGTAACACTTATGGAAACTCACCTATTCAGAGATAAATACTGTCAAATATTGAGGGAAAATATTTGCTTCTCTTGATACTATTATGTATTTGTTTTGAAATTATAGCAATATTCATTAAATATTAAACATTAAATATTAAATAATTGGGATATTAGGGATGATAAAATGGCTCAGAGGGTAAAGGCACTTGCTACTGACCTTGACAACCTGATACTTATCCCTGGGACCCACATGGTGGAAGAAGAGACCTCCAAAAGTTGTCATTTGATCTATACATGTGTGTCATGGCATGAGTGCACACACTCACACAAACACAGACACAAATAATTACATGTGATAGACTTGGGTATTTTTCTGGCAGTGTCTCACTATGTATTACTGGCTGAACTCACTATGTTGGCCAGGCTGGGCCCAGACTTACAGAGACCAACTGCCCCTGTTTCCTCAGTGATAAGATTAAAATCATGGACTAACATGCCCCGCTGAATTAGTTTTAAATAAATGTTATAAAAATTAAAGTCTTTCACCTATAGTCTCTCGCTTCCTTCACTTCAAAATTATCTTATTCCATCCACCTTTTACTGTGTGTGTGTGTGTGTGTGTGTGTGTGTGTGTGTGTGTAATTTATCCTTTCTTACCTGATGAGGATTGATACATTCCATAACTGTGTGACAATTTATCCTCTCCAGGATTGATTGATATTTGTTCTTTCCCTTCAGAGTTATTGGTGGTAATGCTACTATGGTCATGCTTTTTGTGACTTCCTTGGTCATGGATGGAAACTTCCCTAGGTGCACACAGAAGACTGCAGTTGCCAGGTTGACTTGGATGCGTAACTTCAACGTCCTCAGATAATGCCAACTTTTTTCTAACAACATTGTGCGAGTTCATTTCTCACCGGTGGTGGCTGGGAATCTCTGCTACTCAAAACCATTGCCAACACCTCCAATGTCAATTTGTTAACATTGTTCATAGTGAGGTATCAAATTAGGGCATTAACTTTCAGTTCACTACTTGAAAATTAGGCCAAAAATCTTTATAGATAAAACATATTGTATATTATATAAAATGCTTGGCTAAAGTATCTGCTCTTTTTTTCTCGAGTTGTCTTCTATTTCCATATTCTGGATTATTTGTAGTATTTCTTCACATATCCTCAGTGCCAGTCTTTTGTCAGGTGTGTGTCTTCAATGGCCTTCTCTCAGCTGTGCCTTATAATGTTATATTCGTATAAGGTCATTTTGTGGAAATTAATCCAAATTTTGTTTTCTGTATATCTATGATGCTACCATGATTTTATGCACTATTTGGAAACATTGTTTCTACAAATGCGAGAACACAGAGCAACAAAATAAATGTATTTGAAATGCATCTAACATGACATTAGTATTGTTGTAGGTACTTATTTGCACTTCCATAATATCCCTGTACTTTACAGATCAGAACATAAAGATTCAGAAAGACAGTTCTTTGTCAAGTGAGATATGGGTCGCTATCTGCAGACTGTCAGCATCACTGCCGTTCCCAAAAGAATGAGTACTTCTCACCTCTGTCATTCCTAGGTGGCAGGCACAGTACTTATGTGCTCAGTAGATGCTAAATATCTGAATATGTTTAACTCCGAGGGTGAACTCTTCTTGATATCTGTCTATGCAGGCTTCACACTCCTTGTATATCTGAGGAAGTGGCTTCTTGGGAGCATTCCCAAATATGCTTCATCTGCTTCCTTTTTATCTATGTGAAACTTTGAGAATCTCAGTGATTTTTCTGCCCCCTGACAAGGCAGCTTCTTCAGATTGCTTTGATAAGTCTACAGTGATAAGATCAGATAGCTCTAGGTATAGACTATTGATGGTCTTAATGGATAGAGCCTTTTGGGTGCCTTAAACTACCTATAGTCCCTCTCTGTTCAAAAACTGACACTTATTAGGAGAGGACCTAGCCTGCAGGCCTACTCCCTCATTTAGCATACGAACAAGGATATAAACAAAAAATATGACATCCCACAAGTAATATAGCTGCTCACCTCTGGAAACAGGAATATTTACCTGATTTCCTGCTTTTTCCACTATACAGCCATCTGTTTTCTCCTTAGAACAAGCATTCTTGACTTATATATTGATTTTCATATAGATTGTGCCACATACAACCAAGAAAGAAAACATGAATCATTATTAAGCACTGACATTTTAAAAAATTTATCCACCCCATTAAAATGCCACAGTTCAGAATTCTAAATTTCTAAATGTTATTTAAGCTTTCTTAGGGATAATCTCTTGGAGATAACCACTGAAGAAATTATTTGAAAAGGAATTTGAAGATTCTATCTGTGTAGGCAGCAAAGAGAAACGTGTGTGTGTGCATGTATGTGTGTGTGTAGGCAGCAAAGAGAAACGTGTGTGTGTGCATGTATGTGTGTGTGTCTGTATGTCTGTGTGTCTGTGTGTCTGTGTCAGTATGTGTCTATGAATTTGTATGTGAAACCAGAGAGCAAACAAAGGTCTTTCAGGAGCCATCCACCTCATTTTTGCAGCAGGCTTTCACTATACCTGGGGTTCCACAATTAAGAGGGGCTAGTGGCCAGTAAAATTCTACCTGTCCCTCCTGTCCAGTACTGAGATTCCAAGTTCATTCTGTCACATGTGGATTTTTATGTGAGTTTTGGGTATCAAACTTGGGTGCTCATGCCTACAAATTCCAAACCAAGCTATTTCCTCAGCCCAAACAAAGAGAATTCTTTTACTTCTCATTTATCAGTGGCTAGTTATGAAGTTTGTATAAGTTTGCATGCTAGCTATCTAGAGTATGTTCTGACTGAGCCCAAATAATTCATGAGATCCTTCCTCTCCCTTACACTATAAGTCTTCTTCAACTGGATTGCACTGTATTACACCTAAAATGTAAATGTTGATAATTTTTCAGTAAAATTTGTTCTTTCACAATTTCACACTTGTACAAATGCACATAAGGCATTCTGACCAGTCTCATCCCCACCTTCTCCCATCTCGTCTATCCCTGTCTATTCCCCTCTTCCTAACTAATCTTTTTCTCACAGCGATGTTTCTACATTTAGTTGTATAACAACTATGCTTCTACAGGGTCATCTGTGTGGCCATGAGCATGGAGCTATCCTATGGAGCCTGGTGGACTCATCACTGGGCACATAGCTAAATAACCAAAACTCCCTTTTTCAGAATCCATCACTAGCCAAATGTAGATTTTCAATTTTTTTTATGAAACCCAGAACCTAGTCACATATGATTCTGTATATCTCATCTCATCCTTACAAATACATTAATAAATTTATCTAGAAATCTTGTAGTGATGCTTAGAAGATTGACTGTTCCCCTTGGTCTATGTGGAATTGCTGAGACCAAGTTAAAAACATATTTCAGTCCCATACACTGCCCTGGGTGATTTAGCTAAGTTTACAGTCTCTAATATACCATAGTACCCAACCTTCTTCAGGAGTAAGCCTGAAAAATTGGCATTTTCAATTTATCCTTGTAAGTCCTCCCATATATGATCCCATCACCATCTGAACACAGAGGGTAGAAGATATGATGGATGATTAGAGCAATGGGTTACAAATGGAAGAATACCTGTCATAGGCCATGGCTGTCATGAGGCAAGAGTCACTTGTCGCCAACACGAATAAGTGGAAAAGTACATTTGGGACTGTTGAGGAGATAAAGCAGAGATCTATGAAGGACAGATTACTGAGGAAGAAGTACATGGGGATGTGGAGATGGGAATCCATCCTTATTAAAACAATGAGGCACAGGTTCCAGGTCAGAGCTGTGATGTAGATGAGCAGGAATATGATGAAGAGCAGTGCTGTGATTCTGGGGAAATCTGAGAATCCCAGGAGGATGAATTCAGTGATCTTGGTAATATTTCCTCCTCCCTTCACTGTCTCAGTGCTTCTAACATGAGAAAGGAGACAAGAAACCATGTTTTTGATTCAGGTTAACTCTAGCATTACCATTTTCATACCACCTTTTGTGCTAATGAGTCCTGAGAAGAAGTGAGTCCCTATATTCCTCCAGTTGTCAGTAAGTATCAATTAATTGTTTTAATTCCCAATTACATTGTGGAATTTTATGAGATTGAAAGAAGATCTTTAAAATTCTGACTATAATACAGATGTCTGATTTAGGACTAGACAGCACAAAATCACTTATTCTCTGCATTGTTATTAGTTGAGGATCTAAGGAATAGTCTCCATCTATTAAAAAAAAAGTTTCTTTATACAGTAGTGAAAGCTACACTTATCTGTAAATAAAGGGAAACAATTTAGAATATCATAAGGAATTGTTTTTGTTTAGGAAATTGTCCATAGTAGGTTCTCTTCTAGGGTCCATGGCCATGGTTCCATAATGATAATAATCAAAAAGGAGAACAAGAAATTCAGAGGGGACTGTATGGAGGAGGAGTTGTGGAGAGGAAAAGGAGGATGGAAATGAGGTAAATACAGAACTGATGTATAAAATTCTCAAGAATTTTTTAAATTTGGAAAATGATCAAAAAACTCTGGAAAATTTTCACAATAAAAGATTTTGTAAATAAATATTAGTGATCAACGTTTGAAATTAATGAACTCTCCGTAACAATTACGATAAGGTGGCTAGGTGATGACTCTGTGTGTAGAGGGCTGGTTGAATAATCACCAGGACTTGACTGTGACCCCAGCTCCCACATTAAAGCTGGATTTGGTACAAGTTGAGCATTGCACTAATATTCTCTCTATCCCTGTTCTGCTATGTTCCATGAACCTTTGGTTTCATTGTACAGGTGTCACTTAAATCTATTTACATCCTCAACTTTCCTGATTTCTTTTTCATAACAAACATAGGGGAGTTCCAAGGACTAGAGCAAGGTTCAGTATGATCTGCTTCTAATGGTTCTTTGATAAGTTGATGAAGAGCATCAAGCTTTTCCTGGGTTAGCATCCACTGTTCCATCCAAATGGGTTTTGGTGTTTTCCATGTTAGTGGAATGGCATAGCTTGCTTAGTGGCCTCCATTATAAATTTGGACAATCTAAGCTTTGTCTATTATAATTTGAACTTGTCTGCCTTATTCAACATTCTCCTTGTTCAGGTTTCCGTAATCCTTTTATAGGATTATAATTTATATTCATCATCATTTTCTTGCAGCTTTAAATATTGTTAGAATATTTAAAGACACCTCCCACCACTGTAAAAGATCTCTACTCCAAAGATTAATCCTTATATCTGCTATATAAGTTTTAAGATATGCCACTTGATCTTTTCATCCCAAATATTTTGCTTCCTTATTACTTTGATATAGTTCTGAAAGAATTCTTATACTTGAAAAAGTTGGTTCAACAGCTGTTTTAGAGTATTCTTCCAGCCACAAGGACTGAACAATTATAGACACATGTGCACCAGTACCTACCAAGTCTTCAAATTCTAAGCCTCTAATACTAATTTTCATACTGAGTTGAGAATCATGAAAAAAAGTATGTCAAAAATATTATTTTCTGTACTTCTAAAACCTTGTTTTCTTTTGATAGGGGCTGTTATCCCTTTGATGTAGGCAAAATTAGCATACCACATACTTATGGACAGGAAATAAACTGATCCAGATTTAACCTAAGCTCACCGAATGAAACTCTTTTGCACTGTCCCATCTGGTTCTAGGAGGCAAAACCCAGTTTTTCTTGAGTCAAATTTTCTTGTTATGAGAAAAGGAAACACCAAAAGTAACATTTGTATAATGTAGAGAAACATAAATAATACAGACAAACATAAAGGACATTTTTCAGTAGCTACAGGTAACTCCAATACTTATCTGCATTTATTTAGTCAAAGGCTGTGACTCGATGTGTAGTACAAGTCAGAGAAGTGACTGAAAATTTTTGTCTGTAACAGTAATTACTATAATAACAATCTTATATCTCTATAAACATCCTTAGACCTTGAACAAACTTTAAATGTTCTTAATATCCATTCTATTTTGGACATAACCAGCCATTTTAATCTTAACTTTTCCAACCCTTTATTTTTCCATTGATACTCTGAGACACAACATTTATTTACAAACCCATTGTTTGTTGTAAGAATTCACAAAGTAAACAATATTTCATTTTTTAGACATACAGAAAGATGAATAGCCATCTTAAACATACCAGTACACTGTATAAACTTTGAGATTTTTTGGTAAGTCCTGAAACAGGTTTTAAGTAATTGATTTAAAAAAAAATATTTAGAGGTGTTTTTACATAAGTTTGGTAAAGATATTGACCTTGATGTATCTGTTTGTTGGCTTTAAAGAGACTGTGATGGTAAAATGTTTAATATACTTCCTGGAGTAGAAGTAATAATTATTACTTAAAATTAGTATATTTTAAGTAATAAGAACCATAATATAGTACAATAATTAATATAAGAAATAAAGAGATAATATTTTGAGCTAGAAAAAATGTTTTAGGTTAATTTAACAGTTTTAGTTTATATTAGACTTTACTTACAAGTTAATTTGATACCAAGTAAATAAATGTTAAGAAACATAAGCTTATATAGACCATGTACAAAGAAAATGAATACATTAAAACATCACGAGAGCAAACTAGAACCAGAAAAATGTACTTAACAAATAGGATTTTATTTTATTTATTTTTTAACTTTTACAAAATCTTTATTGAGAACTTCATACATGCATATAAGGTGTTTTGATCAAATCCATGCCCACTCTCTCCCATACAACATTCTCCCCTTTGAAGAGGTAACCCTAAAATCTTTTAAGGATTAGATACAAGTTCCCAAATACTTTTGACATTTTTGGCCTTTGGAACAGAGTGGGTTGCTATCAGGCCCAAGGACATTTTGACTTTTGGCCCAGAAACTGGCTACATTTCTTTGGGGTCTTTTTACCCTAACTGCCTAGCCAATTCCTACCTCCTATTCTTATCATGCCATCCTCTGAAGGGGTTACTCAAATTGCCAATAGGGAATAGGAACACAGACCACTCTGGCTTCCTCCATGCTTAACAGGGATAGAGGATGAAACAATTGGAGTACCCCTTCAGTTAGTCTATCTAAAAGACTCCCAAATTGCATAACTCTTGTCTCTAAGGGGAAAAGAAAGTCCTTGAATCATAAATAGGAGATGTGAAGGAGAAGTAAAGGCAAGAGTAATTAGCATTACAAGTTCTAGACAGGGAACTAGAAAAAATTCAGTAAAGGGCAATTTTCAAATGTTCATATGAGAGTTCAGTGGAATTTCTTGACAAGGGCTTCCAAAAGCATCCCTACATTGGGTTCGTCCTCATTTTTCTTTTGTCTTCCAAGGCTGGACTAGTTGGCTGGGAAGAGTGGCTGGATACTCAGGTGAGGGTCCAGTGACCCTGCTTGGCACTCCTTTAGTGAATGAGTACAACCATCAATAAGCCCAATTGTGACTATGTTTAGCAATCAGGCTCAGCCAAAGTCGTGACGATGGTAGTTATTTCACGCAGAAGACACTGCTGTATAGCATCATCTTATTAAATGGACCTGGAATTAAAAAGGATTTGGTGCTAGGAGCCACATATGAGGGAGAACTATATCCAGAGGCATAGAAACACTGTTTAGATTTAAAAATGATTAGGGCACCCAAGTTTGTAAGGCCTTTGAATGAAACACTGTACCTGTGTGTTTTAATTAGGCATGCCAAAGACAAAACCAACAATTTTAGTACACAATGAAAAGAATGAGAAAGGAAAAAATTGAAATGGTCACAGTTTGAAATTGTCTTAACAAAAAAAATATTTGAAGACAATTATCATAGACACACAAGACATAATTATGTAAGTTCTCTACACATTGAAACATATAAAAAGGTGTAATATAATTACATGGGATTTTAAACAATACATGGAAACGATTGTCACAGACGAATATGACACAATTATATGAAAATAAGGTGCACCCCAAACAAACTACCTAATAAATTTGATTATGGTGAATTTTTGTAAAATCTGTAAGTAAGCACAACTGGAGTCATGAAGAAGGTAGCAGTTTGAATTTAGAAGAGAGTGCTATGTAGCATTATTTTTCTAAAAGAACATGGAATCTGAACAGAGATATAAAAGATTGGGTAATTAATACAACATGCTGAGCAGTTGTAACCAGGAATAACTATTTTCCTTCATCTAACATTTCTTTTTCTTTTATTCTTTACATAAAACATAATTATTTATTTTTTACATTTTTTAAAGAATAGCAATTCTTTTTAAAAATATTTTATTATTTTTATTTTATGTGTATGAGTGTATTGCCTGCATGTATGTGAGTGCACCCTTTTTGTGCAATGCCACAGAGGTCAGAAGAGGGCTTCGGAGTCCCCTGGAACTGGAGTTAAGGATGGTTCGTGGCCACCATGTGGGTGATGGAAATTGAACCCAGGTCCTCTGAAAGGGAAGTCAGTGCTCTTAACCACTGAGCCATCTCTCCAGGCCCCTATTTTTTTTTTACATTTTTAATTCACACAGATATGCTTTTTCAGGAAGAGGAGAAATTGGTATAGCAGTGTGTTTCTGATCTACCAGCTCCATAGCTTCAGCTATTTTAAATATCTTTTTTTTGCTTGTCTTTTTGCTTTTCTTTCTGTTATTGAAATTTTCCTTACACATTTGTGAGTTCATATAATGTGAGTAAATTATCTTAGCCTTTGTTTATCTCTTTGTGGCTATTTTCCCCAATTTTCTATTGGCCTTTTAACTTGATTTTATTGTGGTTTGGTATTAAAAAGAGTGATGTTTCTGTGGAAAAAAAAGGAAAATTATCAGCCTTTTTTTAAAAAAGAATCTGTATGTGTGTGTAGGTGCATATGTTGTGTGGGTGTCCACAGAGGCCAGAAGATGTTGTCCCTGGGAGCTGGCATTACAGGTGATTGTTAGCCAATCAATGTGAGTTCTAAGGTCCAAACTCCAGTCCTCTGCAAGAGCAGCAAGCTCTTTTAGGTGCTGAGCCATCTTTCAAATCCTGATGTTTTTTCCTTGTTGTATTCATGCTGAGATTTATTTTTAGTTTTGATGAGCTTTTGTACATTTCATTTCATTCAATAGTATTTAATCAAGTTTAGATGCCCTTTGTGGTAGTTTGAATGAAAATGCCCCACACAGGCTCCAAGTATTTGGACATTTTGTCTCCACTTGGTGACTCTGTTTTGGGAGGTCTTAGAAGGTGTGGCTGTCCTGGAGGAAGCACGTCATTGGGGGTGGGCTTACAGAGTTATTAAGCCTTACCAGATCTCCAGTTGCTCTGTTGCTTCCTATATCTGCTTGGAGATGTAGAGCCTAGCTTCCACTCCTCTGCCCACCATGTGGATTCTTGCTCCTTTGGAACCATAAACTCAAATATGCTCTTCCTTCTATAAATTGCTTTGGTCAGCGTTTCTATTACAGCAACACAGAAGTAACTAATACACCCTACCTCATCCATGCCACCTACCCTCACCCCCACCAGACCTCACATATTCCATTATACATTCTGAGTCATATCCAGTCAAGCATTTGTACTTATATGTCCTTCAGTGCAAATTCATCCACTTGAGTCTAGTTCGCCTATCTAAAGGTCATTGGTATGGCCTATGTTCTTTCACCCAATAGTGATCAGTCTCCAATATTTCCTGACCTGTCACCCATTTCCCTTGCTCTGTTCTGGATCCTTGAATGGTTGCATTGCCATGGGTCCTGTGCCCAATGCCACCATCGCTTTAAGTTAATATGTGCAAGTTTTCAGTGACATGAAAACCTTTGCTTCCCTATGCTCATGGACCAATCCTGGTTCTTACAGTCTTTCTGCCCCCACTTCCAAATTGGTCCCTGAGCCATGGGTAGATAGTCATGTCCAGGGACACACACTCTGAAGCCTCTTATTCTTTAAATATTGGCCAGTTGCAACTTTTATGTGCATTGTACTCTGTTGTATAAGAAGGCTTCACTGGTGAGAGTTGAGGAATGCACTAGATTTCAAATTTTAATTTTCTTGAAACTCCTAAGGAATTCATCAGACTTGCTGACAGGGCATAGGGTGATTTACTTATAGAGGAATGGGTACATCCCCCTCATTTACAGCTGCACTGGGAAGTCCACATGCAAATATAGATTGTATGACTTCCCTATAGCCGAGCAGAATGGCAAGAGAGGTCCCTCATGCTGTTCTCACCTATATCCTTAGCCCCTCCACCTCATGCAGCTAAGGTCAACAGATTGGGTGGGAGGGGTAACTGACTGGGAAGGAGGTGTGTCTATAGCTTGCCAGCATAGTGGTTGGAGAACACTTCCAGGTAACACTCTACCCCTTCCTCTGGCTCTTACACTCTTTCTGCCAACCTCTTTCTCAAAAGTTCCTGAGCCTTGGAGGGAGTGATATGTCTGGAATGATCTTACTTCCGTTGTGGAAAGACACTGAACTTTTGGGTCTCTGCATCATCTGTTTTCCATGGACTGTTGACCCATTTCAGTGGGATTACATCTACTATGAAAACAGAACCAGCTAGAAGCAAGAACCTCTAAACAGTGGCTGCTATAATAACTTAATCTTTGGGCATAAATACAAATGTGTGGATGGTACTTTAGCAGATGCATCACATCCATCTAACAAAACAGTGGCAGTGGCTTCCCCAGCGGGGCCTAAAACCTCCCCTCCCACAGGGGGTTGGCCTGGACTACAGAACCAGATGTGTGTTCTGCCCCGAGGAGTAGGCATTGCATCCAATCGAAAATTTGCTGGTTGTACATACACAAGACATGCCACTACTGCACTAGGAGGAACATCTTGTTTGGCATGTTGATAGTGTAGCACACAGGGTCTGTTGATGAGCAGAACTATAGGGGACAATTCTCTCACAGCCATCTGCATAGTGCCTTCTGGCAGTATGAAAGCTACCCATCCAGTGGCACAGAGTTTCCTGCTTAGTTCAAGCTTGACTCTCCCTCTCCTATGCTCACATCATGCAGGGTCTTCAGCAACAGGTTTTACTGTCCTCTTCCAGTGTATAACCAACATTACTGGCAATGGCCTTTATTGTTTGGGGGACTTCAAGGTCCCCTTTAGCCAACAGCTCATATGAGGTCAAATCACCCTTGGTACTGGGATTTTCATTTAACAACCATATGGCTTTTGGAAGGGCTTCCTTCCATCCCCATAGGATTCTTTCTGTGCTTAAGCCTTTTTTTTTTCCACTATGTATCAAGAAATATTTCCCTTTATTCCCATAGTTCTTTCTATAGCCCTCCTTCCCCTTGCCTTCTCCTTTAACTACCCCCTTTTACATATTTCTCCCTTGGTAACACCTTTCTCCTACTATTCTTCTATCTCAGGTTCCTTCTTTCCCTTTACCTCCCTGGTTTCCTTCCATATTCCTGGTTCCTGCGGTTACATTAGGATATGCATGCTGTCCTGGTTTGTTTCTCCACTGCTGTGACAAAACACTCTGACCAATACCAACTTGGGGAGGAAGGGGTTTATTCAGCCTACAACTCCCAGGTCACAGTTCATCAGGGAGCACAAGGTAGGAACTCGGGGCAGGAACCTGGAGGCAGGAGCTAGAGCACAGGCCATGGAGGAACACTGCTTACTGGTTTGCCCCCCTGGCCCTGCTCAGCCTGCTTTCTTATGCAACATAGGCCCACCTGCCAAGGGGTGGCACCACCCACAGTGGGCTGGGCCCTCCCACACCACTCATCAACAAGATACCCCTCAGACATGGCCACAGGCCAGTCCAATAGAGAAAATTCCCCCAATTGAGGCTCCCTCAACCCAGGTGTGTCAAGTTAACACTAAAGCTATCCAGCACACATGCACTTATAATGATTTGGTGCTGGGATCCACAAATGAGGGATATGTCTTTTGTTTTTCTGAGTCTGTGTTACTTCACTTAGTTTAACAGTTTCTAGATCCATCCATTTACCAGAAAATTTCATTATTTCATCTTTCTTTACTGCTGAGTATAACTCCATTGTGTAAATGTACCACATTTTCATTAACCACTTGTCAGTTGAGGGGCAGTTAGATTACTTCCAAATCTTAGCTATCATTAAAAGCTCAGCAACAACCATGGTTTTACATGTGTCTCTGCAATAAGATGAGTCCTTTTGGTATATGCCAAGGAGTGGTATAACTGGGTCATATGGTAAGTTCATTTTTAGCTTTTTAAGAGTTCTCCACAGTGATTTTCATAAGGGATGCATGAGCTTGCAATCCCTCCACCAGTGAATGAGCATTCCCCTTTCTCCACATCCTAGCCAGCATTTGGTATCATTTGTTCTCTTGATATTAGCCAATCTTACTGAGGGAAAATGAAACCTTAAGATGGTTTTAATTTGAATTTCCCTAATTATGAATGATGTTTAACTCCTTTTAAGATATGTTTAGCCATCTTTATTTCTTCCTCTGAGAACTCTCTGTTTAGATATTTAGCCCATCTTTTAATTGGATCCTTTGCTTTCCTGCTTCTTTGTTTTATAGTTCTTTAAATACTCTGGATGTTAAATCTTTATGATGTGTCACTGGAGATATTTTCCCACTCTGTGAGTTCTCTCTTCACTTTCTTGATTGTTTCTTTTGCTGTATAGAAGCTTTTTAGCTTAATGAGGTCCTACTTGTTGGTTGTTGATCTTAATTCCTGACCACTGGTGTCCAATTTAGAAAGTCCTATATATACTACACCTATATCTTGTAGGTTACTGCCAATATTTTCTTCTAGTAGTTTCAGAGTTTTGAGTTTCATATTGAGGTCTTTGATCCATTTGGAGTTGACTGTTGTGCAAAGTAAAAGATACTGATCTAATTTCATTCTTCTACATGTATCAGAATGAAGTGACCCTCTTTATCTCTTCTGATTACTTTTAGTTTGAAGTCTGTTTTGTCAGATATTAGAATTGCAGCCCCTGCTTGTTTTTTTAGAACCATTTGCTTGTAGTTTTTTCCTAGCCTTCTACCTTAAGATAGTACCTGTCCTTGAAGGCGAGATATGTTTCTTGCAGATTACAAGGATGAATTTTGTTTCTTAATCCATTCAAGTAGCCTGTGTCTTTTGACTGGTAATTTCATTCCATTAATATTTAAAGTTATTATTGAAAGATGTGAATTGGTTGCGAATTTTGTTTACTGTTTGCATTCTATGTATAATTTTGTGTTTCAACAATTATACCTTCATTTGGTTTTTTTCTTTTGCCCTTGTTCCATGTTGAGGACCCCTGCTGTGAAGTCATAGTCTCTCCATGTCCGGGTGGCCCACGGGCTCGGTTTCATATGCAGATGACTCCTTTCAGCAGAGTACCTGGCATCTTCCTAACTCTCCTTTGAAGTAGCCACCATAGAAAACATGGCCTCTGGCTCTGGAAATACCATGCTTTCCTGTGTGATTTTTCAAGCAGTCTGACAGTCTGGCAGCCTGGTGGGAGCCCATTTCCACACGCAAATGAGGCATCCCCAAAATACCTATCAGCTAAAGCTTTTACCACTGCCCCCACGGTATAAAATATCCCGGTCTTCTCTCAATAATTTGGAGCTAGAAGCGGAGCTGGAGCTAGACCAGGAACTGGGTCACTGAGACTTGGAATAAATAGCTGTAGCACTGAACCTGATTGGACTGAGTCTGTGTCTCCTGCCTGCAATCTAGTCTCCCCAGGGGGCAGCATTCCTCCTCACCGACTCACGGATCCCAGCTTCAGCCACCCCGTACTTTCCCGCGTGGTCCAGCAGCTGGTGGAACTCGCATATTGAGGAAAGTACACTGGTGAAATAAGGGCGGAAACATGGCTGGACAATGCTCCAGCAGCAGAGACCCACAGAGACACGGAGAAGCCCATGGGGCTAGACCCGCCATCCTCCAGGCCCACGGCGGAGAAGCCCGCGGACCCGCTGTGCCATTCCGGGAGTGTGCGCAGGGACCCCGAGAGCCCAGCGCGCTTGCCATAGTTGCATACTTGTTTCTTTCTCCATTCTTTGTATTGCTTCAACTATTCTTTGAAGGGCTGGTTTCATGGACATGTATTCTTTCAGTCTACTCATGCTGTGGAAGATTTTTCTTTCCCCTTCAACTATAATAGACATTTTTACTGGGTAAAATTTTCTGGGTTGGCATCTATGGTCATTTAGAACTGGGAATACTTTGGTCCAGGCTCTTCTGGCTTTCATAGTTTTCATTGACAAGGCAGTTGTGCTTGTGATGAATGTTCCTTTATACATGAGCTGTTTTCCTTTTGTATCTTTCAGTATTCTCTCTCTGTGCTGTACATTTAATGTTTTGTTCTATTCTATGCCATGGGGAGTTTCTTTTCTGGTCCTATCTACTTGGTGTTCTATGTTCTTCTTGTATTTGTATACAGATGCCTTTCCTCAATTTGGGGAAATTCTCTTCTACAATCTTGTTTAAGATCTGGAAATACCATTAACGTGAATTTCTTCTCCTTTCTCTATGCTTACAATGCATAATTTGGTCTTTTCATGGTGTCCCACATTCTCTGCATATTACATTCCTGTGTTTTTCTTAGATATTTCATAATCTTCACTTGAGCAGTCCAATTCTTCAACTCTATCATTGAGTTGATATTCTGTTTTTTGTTTCATTCATTCTATCAATGAGGCTTTTCCCTGTTATTTCAAATAGGCTTTTTGAGTTTTTCACTTCCTTCTTCATTTCAGCCTGAGTTTTCTTCAGTATTTCTCTTGCTTTTGTGAATTTAGTCAGAAGTTTATCCTATATTGTTTTAACTCTTTGATTTGTCTATCTGTGTGTTCTTTACATTTGTTGAATTCCTTGATCGAGTTCATGACTGTCCTTTTAAATTCTGTGTCCTGCATTGCGGGGGTCTCTCCCTCTCTTCACAGGTCGTTGGCCACTGGTCCACGAGGGCAGGGGGAGCAGAAGTGGCAAACGGAGTCAGGATGGTCAGTGAGCACTGATGGAAGAAAGCCCTTCTGGGGAGGCTGGTTTCATGGGGCAGTGAAACAGCAGTGATACAGCTCCAGACTCAGTGAAACAGCTCCGTTTATTCAGTGGGAGAACTAGAGAAATTATAGTGTGGAGGCAGTAGCCAAAGCCTCAGCTGATAGGTGCTCATAGTATGCTTTATTTACATGTGGCAGTGGGCTCCTGTCTTCCAAACTATCAGGCAATGCCTGATTATCATATAGAAAAAACCTGGGGGTAGTTTTTACTCCAGGTAACTATGCCAAAGGTCATGTTCCAAATAAGGTCAGGCATCTGTGCTTGGTGGCACTTTCCAGGTAAGCCAGGAAGAGAGCAGGAGGCCCCCTGCTGAAAAGGGGAGTCCTTCCATTTGACCCAAGCCCCTTAGGGCTATCCAGACATGGAGAACTACAACCCTAACAGCAGGGTTTCCCAACACTGCATTATTTCTAGGTGGTTCTTCTTGAAGAACTCTTCTGTAGGACAAGTGGAGTTTGGTGGAAACATACTGTTTTGGTTTTCCATATTATTATTTTTCCATTGTGATATTGGCATGTGGATTTCTTTTGTTGTTTGTGATTGTGGTATGAAAGTCAAGCCATCCTTTGTTGAAGTCTCCTTCTGTTTGTATTATTGATGTGCCTTTCTTGTTTTCTTATATGGTAAGTAAAGCTTGTTGGTCTAGGTTTCAGGTTCTCTCAGATTTTATATTGGAGGGAACTGATGGCTTCAACTCATCTACTCAGGAGCTCCCACAGAGGCCCAAGTCAGGCTCCAGTGAGGTACACTCAGCCTTCCTTGAAATGCCTGGACCCCTACTAGCAGGCACTCTCAGCACAATTTGGGAAGTTTTTCTATAGGGAGGTGCGATTTAGGCACTGTCAGGCAGTCTGCTGAACTCTGGGCATCTACTGTTGGTCAGAGCAATCTAGCCCAGGTGAAGTGGGAAGGGCCTCACATAGTCCCAATTAGAGGGTGGGCACAACTTGACTTGGGGAAGCACACCACCAGGAGATCCAGGCACTCTCAGGCAGTCCACCAAGGTCTGGGCCCCTATGGTAGGTCAAAGACGTCTATCCCTGGAGAAGTGGGAGTGGCCTCACAGGTCCCAATGCAGAGGGTTGAGATGGGAACAATTTGGAGAATCTCACCACCAGGAGGAGGTAGGATTCAGGCACTCCCAGGCAATCTGCTAAGGTCTCGGCCCCTATGGTTGGGCAGAGAGGTCTAGCTCTGGCAAAATTGGAAGGGGCCTCACATGGTCCCAATGCAGAGGGGTGGGCACAGAGTGATTTAAGAATGTCTAAATAGTGACAGCTGTGATTTGGGGAAGCTCACTACAACAGAAATACTGAATCCAGACACTCTCGGGTGGTCTTCTAAGATCGCAGCCCCTACTGTGCATGATGGAGTTCTTATTAATCTGGAACAAAAGCCTAATAAACCCTTCCTTCTATATGTTGCCTTGCACATTGAATTTTAGCACAGCAGCAGAAAGTATTTAATACACTGAGTTTCTTCTTTAAAACTGTGCTTTAATGACAACATCAATTATTATCTATGTATAAGAGTTCTGAACAGTCACCAATGCAGTCAATTCCTGGAACATAGAATTTCCCAGGGACCTCACACACCTAACACAGCATCAGAATGCTACTCTCAGATATTATCGTCAATTTCTCACCGCCACCTCCTGGGTCCATCTAAACTAATCAAAAGGTGAATCTTTGTGTTGTTGTTGAAATATCCTCTTATAAACTCTAAGTAGATTTTGTCATGTACATAAAGTCATGTGATCCATGGGGGAACCAGAATGTGTTTCTGAACATGTTGTTGGCTACTGATTTTTATTGGAATGTTGAATGTTTCAGATAAATATTTCTTCTTACAAAATCTCATGAATTTCATGAATTCCACTCAGGTGTAGTTTATTGTCGATGGTTTTTCTGACAGGTCAAAAGTGTCCAAAATCTATAAATCTGACACTTTAACAGATGCCTGTCTTCTTCCGCAGCCTTTTCATGCCATCTTTGATTTCATTGTTCCTCAGACTATAAATCAAGGGGTTCAACATGGGAATAACCACAATATAGAACATGGAAGTAAATCTGTCAAAGCTAGAGGAAACCCCAGAGCTTGAACGCAAAAAGACAAAGACACCAGATGTATAAAACAGGGAAACAGCTGTCAGGTGAGAAGCACAGGTGTTGAATGCCTTGAACCTGCCTTTAGTGGCTGTGATCTTCATGATGGACAAGATGATACAGACATAAGATATCACAATAATTAAGGCATTCATTATCCCAAAGACTGTTGCTATCATTACAAACAGGACTTCTGCAAAGAAAGAGTCAGTGCAGGAAAGATGTATGAGCTGGGTTATATCACAGAAGAAGTGCCTGATGACATTAGGTCCACAGAATTGGAGCTGTAGCAAGGCACAAATCTGAGGTAATGAACTTGTGAGTCCTCCCATATATGATCCCATCACCATCCAAACACAGAGAGTGGAAGACATGATGGAAGAATAGAGCAGAGGGTTACAAATGGCAGCATACCTGTCATAGGCCATGGCTGTCATGAGGCAAGATTCACTTGTCACCAGCATTGAAAAGAAGAAATATTGAACTGCACATCCCACAAAGCTGATAGTTTTCTTTTCCTGGAAGAAACTGAAAAGCAGTTTAGGGACTGTGGAGGTTACATAGCAGAGGTCTATGAAGGACAGATTACTGAGGAAGAAGTACATGGGGGTGTGGAGGTGGGAATCCATCCTTATTAAAACAATGAGGCACAGGTTCCAGGTCAGAGTTGTGATATATATGAGCAGGAATACGATGAAGAGCAGTGCTGTGATTCTGGGGAAATCTGAGAATCCCAGGAGGATGAATTCGGTGATCTCGGTAATATTTCCTCCTCCCTTCATTGTCTCAGTGCTTCTAACATGAGAAAGAAGACAAGAAACCATGTTGTTGACCCAGGTAAAACTGTTCTGTCACCATTTTCATATCTCTCTTTTCTCTAATGAACCCTGAGAAGACGTGTTTCAACTATCCTTCTATGGGAAGACCCAGCCTTTCTTCTCCAGTTGTCAATAATAATCATGTAAGAATCTTGATTTTTCAATTGCTTCATGGAATTTCACGAGACTGAAAGAAGGTCTTAAAAATCTTCTGACCTCTGCAATATTGCATGACATGGGTGCACTCACATACATGTGGGTGGTGCACTCAGACGCATAAAATTTTAAAAAATAATAAATAAAATATTTTTTAAAATCTGACTACAATACAGATGTCTGATTTGAGGCTACACACTACAAAGTTTCTTATTCTCTGCATTTTTATGAGTTGAGGATCTATGTAATAGTCTCCATCTATTGCAAAAGAGGCTTCTTTACAGAGGGACAACAACTACACTTATCTGTGAATAGAGGTTAAGAATTTAGAATGTGGCAAGCAATTTGCTTTGGTTTAGGAGGGTAGATGTAGTAGGCCTTAATGTAAAGTCTATTACTGAGTACATGTGATTAGAATAATCAAAAAGGAGGACAATAAATTCCAAGGGAAATATAGGTAGGAGTAGTTGGAGGGGGGAAGGGGGCTGGTAATGAGGCAAATATAGTAATTACATGTGAAATTCTCAATTTTTTTAAAAATTTGAAAGTTATCAAAAAATCGGAATAATTTTTACAACAATAATTGATGCTGTTGCAGAGGACTGGGGTTCAGTTCCCAGCATGTACATGACAGCTAACTATCCCTATCTGTAACTCCAGTTCCAGGGGATCCAATGCCCTCTTATGGCCTCTAAAGGCACTGCATTCACATGGTGCATTTGCATACATGCAGGGAGAATACTCATATACATAAAAATAAAAGTGCATTAAATTTTTAAAAAGTTGTGATAAATAAGTATTTGTACCAATGTTTGAAATTAACAACTTGTTCATAGCAATTCTGATAAGGTGGCTGGTAGGTGACTCTGTGTAGGGGGATGGATTAAGAAGGACCAGAACCTGAGTGTGATCCCAGCTCCCACATTAAACTCTGGACTTGGAGTGAACTGAGAGCTCCATTAATATTCTCTCTACACCCTGTTCTGCTATGTTCCATGAACCTTTGGTGCAGAGGTTTCATTGTAGATGTGTAACTTAAGGCTGGACATCTAGCAGACACTCGTTCTCTGTGTTTTATCTATTCTAGAAATCTGTATTAGTCTCTGATGCAAAAAGAAGCTTCTTTGCTTTCTCAAATTTCACCAGCAAAGCTTCCTCATGCAACAGAAGGTGATTAACACAGAAAGCCACAACTGGGAAAAATGTAGAGAATAAGAAACTATAGAGTGTGTGTCCCTAGTTCAGACTCCTACATTAAATCTCTGCTACCCAGGCTCAGGGACCATTGTGAAAGATGGTTGGAGGGACTGCAAGAGCCAAGGTTTTTGGAAGACCACAAGGAAACAAGAGTTTTCCAGGTGACTAGAAGCTTGTCCATATGAAATTACACAATGATTACGGCATGCACAAGACCTATGCAAATGCACAAAATTCAATAAAAATATATATACCCAAGTCCTGAATCAGAAGGATCCAGGGTGCTCACTGGCAAGCCACCCAAGCCTAATAAGGAAAACCGAGGTCATAGTTAGAGACCCTGTCTCAATAAACATGGGAAATGGCTCCCGAGGAATAACATCTCAAACTGCCCTGTGTTCTCCACCTACACATACATACATGCACTAATACACACATAGCCCCCTCTGCCTATTCACATACACACCAAGGAATAAAGATAAAAGAACCCCTAATATTCCATATAGAACTGCCACTTCATCATAGCCATGAAAATAGAAAAATCAAACAAACAAACCTTGGAAATAAATTCATGTACTGCAAAGCTAGAGAGATGGCTCAGTGGCTAAGAGCCCTGGCTGCTCTTCCTGAGGATCCTGGTTTGATTCCTAGGACTCACACTAACAACCATCTGTAACTCCAGTTCAAGGGGCTTCCAATGCCTTCTACTGTTCTCCTCAGGCATTGCACGACATGAGTTCACATACATCCATGCAGGCAATACAATCATACACAAAATTAAAAGACTTAAAAAATTATGTATTGATATGAATTTATCATGTGAAAGCAGTCAGTAATCACAAACTCATAGCCACCTTTCCAGCTCCTCATTTTGATTTTTAAATTGTATTTATTTTCTGGGTGTGGTAGCACGTACTTTTAATCCCAGTACTCCAGAGGAGGAGCCAGGCAGATATCTCTGAGTTTGAGGTCAGCCTGGCCTACATAGGGAGTTCCATGCAGAACTACAAAGTGAGACACTGAACCCTACCAATTACACTTTTTTTATTTGCATGCACACTATGCAAGATACATCATACATGTGTAGGACAGAAAACAACTTGTAAGAGTTAGTTCTCTCTTACTAAGGTCAGGCTTGGGGACAAGTGCTTTAACCAAGTGAACCACCTACCATCCCTCAACAACCATAATAAAACAGTAATTTTTATTTTCTATTATTAGAGACTGTCTTCTTTTGAACTGCATGGAAGGACAAGCTCACAGCAACTTTTAAGGGTCTAATATCTTAGGTTTGATAACATTTCCATTTTGTGAACCTGGTGCTTAGCAGTTTGCAAAGAAAATTTTCCAAGGTTTTGGAATAAATATTTTAGAAGAAGGAGAAAATATACAAAAAGTTCTGGTTTCAGAAATGAAGCTAAGAATATCACATTTATGTTTAAATTTAATTATTCTTTCATGAACTCCAGAATCTTTCAGTTTATGCTCAGAGTGATGTTAACATAATACTTCATATAGCTTATCTATTGTCAGTTAGATTTAATAAAAAAATCTTTGAATTATTCAATTTCTCCTAGATTTCAAAAATTGGATCAATTCACTTAAAATAAGAAACTTCTGATCTACGAGTTCATTAAATTTCATCATTACTTTAGTGTATACTGATGACTGTCCAGCTGTGTTTTATGTATACTGTGATATCCCACTAACCCTAGAAACAAAAGAAGAATCAGGTCATTTTCTCCTTATTCAAAATACAACTACACTAAAGTTTTATCTTGTTATAATTTGTCAAAATAAAGTTTAAAAATTCTAAATATATTGACTCTTTTTGAGGAGCATTTTACATGAGTTTGCCATATCTCAAGGCAGTCTGGAGAAGTGGCTCACTTAAAGATTAGTTGGATATTTTGCTGTTCAAAACACTTTCCAATTCTAGACACATAAATACATGATTACCTTGAGAAGGAGTTTGAGGATGAGAGCAGGTAAAGCTGAGGCTGCTGTTCAATGAGAACTCAAGCAAAAAAGCTTCTACAGAACAATCAGACCAGCACTCCTGGCCTGGAGTGGGCATCTCTGGTGTCTGTGCTGCCCAGGCTGGGGTTTCTAGATTCCTAGGTTCAACATGGAAATACAGCTGTCTGAAATACACTCATGGACTAATGGACTCTATGTGAGAAATCTGTATGATCATCACAGCTTATTTCTCTCTAACTTCTCAGAAATCATGATTCAAAGATCTTTCCTTACATAGAAATGAAATTATTATGATTTCCAAAGCAAAGTCCTCAAGTACAAGAACTATGTAAGTGTCCTTCACGTAGAAAAAAAATGGGAAATAGTCACACATGTTTTTATCTTAGGAAATTGTCTTGGAAACTCAGGAAATTATTCTTTTTGACTCAACTCTTAAATACTGAATTCCCATTTTATTGGTTAACATAAAAAAGATAAAAAGATCAAGTTCAAGGCCATATACTTATGAAATTACATACCTAGAATTCAGCACCATCAACTATCCACAGTAGCATGGGGAAGCTTGAAATTATTCCTTTATAGGTCAGAGATTTTTGGTGAGACAAGAGAAAATCCAAGGAAGAGCCTTAAGTTGAAGGTGAGGGAGTAAGTTGAAGGAAGAAATAAATAATGGGAAATGAGATTCAAAATGCTCTGTGCCCATGGCATTTACAGGAGGACTCCCTTACTGAGATAGTGTGGAAGCCACCATTTTCTGTTTTCTTCTGACCTTGATTGAGATAGAAGGAGACAGAGTTCTTGGCAAATGTTGAGATTGCATATTTATTTATCAAAGTAATTTTTCTATGGGCTTAGTGCACTCCTGGATGGGTTCTTTTGGCCACAAAACTGACTGTCAATTTGTAGTAGAAGAGATGGTCACACTGGGATCCCTTAATTATACCACTGAGAGAAAAGTTGGAGGGGGAAGCCAATTACAGAGAGAAGACATTGCTGGTATTTGCTCTCTGGTTTCTGGTTGTTCCAGAGTGGCTGTCCTGGAGTGGCTGTCCCTGATGGGTTCAGGCCCAGCACTGCCATGTCCATTCTGAATCTAAGTTCATTTTCTGTATTCGTATCAGAATAACAGGATTATAGTTTGTCTTATTACCCTTGGAGTAATTTCAACTGGCTGGAGAGGACACAGAGATGGCTCTAGTCCCAAGTTCTCAATTTGTAACTGGAGAACCTGAGGCCATAGATGCTCAAGATGATATAATCAGATAGTAGTAATATTGATTGACTGATAATAGTTAATTAGCTATGTATATATTTCACTACTTACAAATCACTTTCATTTCTGATGCATATGTTTTCTCAAACTCTTGGTCTAAATCAACTAGCATAGCAACCCTGCAAAGCAGATACAGTAATATTTCTCATGCATGTGTAAAGAAAACATGTCATTAAGGAACAGGACAAAACAAATTCAAGACAGTCACAACTTAGGATTTAAGCTATGAGAGCTAATATCCATCAATTTGAGTTGAATTCTGGTTGGTAGTTGAGGGATATATGATCTTGAGCAAATTTATATCTCAAAGTTTAAGTATTTTTACCAAAGAAATCAGCCTAAAAGTGCTAGCTAATTCATAGAGTAACCCTTATTGAAACCTCATCTATCCAGAGGTAAATGCTATTATGACATTGGGGAAATTATAGCAATATTCATTAAATATACATTAAATAAATGGGATGTTAGCCTGACAAAATGATTCAGAGGGTAAAGGCTCTTGCCACTGAACCTGATAACCTGAGATTGATCCCTGGGACCCAAATGGTGGAAGGAGAGTATCAGCTTCCAAAAGTTGTCCTTTGATCTATATATGTGTGCCATGGTATGAGTAGACACACACACACACACACACACACACACACACACACACAATAGGTAAATGTAATAAAATTACAAAAACATTACAGAGACACATTGCCCCTGGTTCTTGAGTGCTAGCATTAAAGGCAAGAATGACCATGAACTGCTAAATTTGTCTTAAATAAGTATTATAGAAACAGAAGTTTTCGCCTATATTGTGTCTGCTTTCTTGCTCACAAACTATCTTCATTCTCCCTCTCTCTCTCTTTCTCTCTCTCTCTCTCTCCCTCTCTCTCTCTCTCTCTTTCTGTAATTTATCCTTTCTTTTCTACTGAGTATTGCTCCATTCTGTGACCACATGACAACTCATCCTCTCCAGGACCGGTAGATATTTCCTCTTTCCCCTCAGAAGGGAAATATCTATTCCCTATTACTGTTAATGCTACTATGATCATGTGTTTTAGTGCCTTCCTTGTAAGCAGATGGAAGGTTCCCTAAGTACACATGGAAGACTGCAGTTGTCAAGTTGAATTTGGGTGTATACCTTCAACTTCCTCAGATCCAACCTTTTTCTCAGCGAGATTGTGTGAGTTCTCTTCTCACCAGTGGTGCCTGACAGTCTCTGCTGCTCAAAACTTTTCCAACACCTCCAATGACCAACTGCTAACATTGTTCATAGTGAAAGATCAAATTAGGGTGTTAACTTCCAGTTCACTACCTGATAATTAGGCTGAACAACTTTTCACATCATTATAGACAAAATATATCACATATTTATATAACATGCTTGGCTAAAATATCTATTCATTTTTCCTCGGGCATTATTCTGTCTTCTGTTTCTGGATTATGCTTAGTATTTCTCCCAGTATTCTCAAAGCAAGTCTTTTGTCAGGTGTGTGTCTCAAACACCTTCTCTCAGCTGTGTCTTATAATTTCATATTTGTATAAGATGATTTTGTTTGCTGTGTATCTATGATGCCACCATGCTTTGATTCATTATTTGGAAATGATATTGTTTCTACAACTGTAAGAACACAGAACAATAAAATGAAAGTAATCAAAATGCATCTATCATGGCATAGTATTTTGTGGCAATTTATACACACTATCATAATATTCCTGTACTTTACAGGTCAGAAAATAAAGTTTCAGAGATGGTCATTTGTCATGTGGGAAAGGGGTCCCTATCTGCAGACTGCCAGCCACACTGCTGTTCCCAAGGGAACGAGTTCTCATCTCTGTAGTTCCAAGGCGTGAGGCATACTGCTTAACTTCCTGTAGGGACTCAGTTGATGCTAAATACTTCAATGTTTTTGGCTCTGAAGGTGAACTCCTCTTGATGACTATCTGTGGAGGTGACACTATATCAGTATATCTGAGGAAGAGCCTTGTGGGAAGCTTTCCCAACAATACTTCATCTTCTTCCTTTTATCTCTGTGAAACTTGGAGAATCTCGGTGGTTTTTCTTCCTCCTGGTACGACATCTTCTGGAGATTGCTTTGATAAGACTAGAGTTCTAGCATATGAAAAAATGATGTATACAAGGAATATAATGTCTCACAAGTAACACAGCTACTCAGTGGTGAAAACAGGAATATTTATCTTAATTAGTGTCTTTCCACTGCACATTCACATCTGTATTCTCCTTAAAACAGGTAGTCTTGGCTCATAAATTATTTTCATATAGCTATTAAAACTCTCTGGGAGATAAATTCTTAGAAATAGAAAAGAAATTTCCTACTTACAATATGTGTAGATAGCAAAGAGAAGTGTGTGTGTGTGTGTGTGCGTATGTGTGTATGTGTGTGTCTGTGTCTGTGTTCATGTGTGTGGACTTGTATGAAATGCCAGAGGACAACCTCAGGTATCATTCAGGAGCCATCCACCTTATTTGGGGCAGGGGTTCTCACTATACCTGGGGCTCACCACTTAGGATAGACTGGCTGGCTAATAAACTTCAAGGATCTGCCTGTCCCTCCTTCAAGCATATTATGTCAAATCTGCCTTTTTATGTGAGTTCTGGGTATCAAACTGGGTTCCTCATGACTGCGAGTTACAAACTGAGCTATCTTCTTAGCCCAAAAAAAGAAAAATTTTATTTCTCACTCATCAATTATTAATGAAATGTGTAAGTTTACATTCAGGCCATCTAGAATATGTTCTGTTTGAGCCCAAATTATTCAAGAGTTTTTACTTCTCCCTTACACTACAGATCTACATCAATTGCCTTGCACTCTTTTATATCTAAAATGCAAAATTTAGCATTTTTATTAGTAAAATTTGTTCTTTCTGAATTTCATACATATTCACATATACATAAGGCATTCTGATGACTCTTACCTCACCCTCTCCCATGCATTTCTTCTACCCCTGTGTATTCCCCTCTTCACAACTAATGTTTGTCTCACAGTGGTGTATATACATTTAGTTCTATAACCTCTGAACTTCTACAGGGCCATCTACATGACCATGTGTTTGGAATTATCCTTTGGAGATTGGTGAGCTCATCCCTGGGCAAGCAACTGAAGAACCAATGCTCCCTCTCTCAGAATCTATCAATAAAGAAATCTAGATTTTTAAATTTTTTTAATGAAAATCTAAAGCCTAGAAATATTTGATGAGAACCTTTCTTGTTTGTCCTTTCATCCTTACAACTACACTAATAAATTTATCTAGAAACCCCAGAGGGATGCCTGGGAGATTGACTGGTTCCCTTGGTCTATGTGGAATTGCTAAGAGAAAGCTAAATATCACATTTCAGTCCCATACACCAACCTGGATGATTTAACTAAGTTTACAGTCAGTAACCAGAGTACCCAGTCTTTGTCAGGAGCATCTCTGAAAAGAAATGATATTTTTGCTTTCCCAGGGTAGTTATTTGAATGAGAATTTCACAGAGGTTCCAAGTATTTGAACAATTTGTTTCCGTTTGGTGGTAGCATTTTAGGAGGATTAGGAACTTTGACCAAGCTGAAAGTAGTCTGTCACTGGGGGTGTGATTTAGCCTTGCCTCATTTCCGGTTTGTCTCTGCTTGGTTCCTGTGCCTGCTTGAAGATGTGAGCCCTCCGCTTTCTGCTCCAGCTGCCTCCTGTTGGCAGGCCTCCCTGTCATGGTGAACTTTTTATATTAGCCCAATAAAAACTTCTTTCTGTATGTTGCTTTGCACATTGTGTTTTTGCACAGCATCAGAAAGTAGTTAATACACAGAGTTTTCTCCTTTAATACTGCAGTTTAATAACAACACTAATCAGTACCTATTGATAAGAGTCTGAGCAGCAGTCCAAGCTGTCAGTTTTCAGAACACAGTATTTTTCAGAGATTTCATACATCAAACAAGGCATCTGAACATGACTTCCAAATTTTATCAACAAGTTCTGATCATCATTTGCTAGGTGCACCTAAGCTAAACAAAAGGTGGATCTATGTGTTGTGGAAACACCCACCTATATAATCTAAGTAGATTTTGTCATCAACTTAAAGCCATATGATCCATGTGGAAAACAGAATTTAAAGTTTATGGACATGTAGTTGGCTATTGATTGAGATTTGATTATTGAGTATTTCAAATTAAGATTTCTTCATCCAAAGCCTCATAAATTTTGTAGTCTTCCAGTCAAGGAACTTTCTTGTAAATAATGGTGATTTTTTTTCCTAGAACACAGATGTCAAAAATCTCAGAATCTGAGACTTGAGCAGGAGCCTGTCTTCTGAAGCCTTTTCATGGCATCTTTCATTTACTTGTTCCTCAGACTATAAATCAAGAGGTTCAACATGGGAATCACCACGGTATAGGATATGGAAGTGAATCCACAATATACAAAATGGAAGTAAATCTTTAAAAGCTGGAGGAAACCACACAGATGGAACAAAAATAGACAAAGTCACCAAAAATGCAGAAGAGCGAAACAGCTGTCAGGTGAGAAGCACAGGTGCTGAATGCCTTGGACCTGCCTTTAGTGGATGTGAACTTCATGATGGGCAGATGATATAGACATAGGATATCACAAAAATTGTTGCCAATATTACAAATAGGAATTCTGTAAAGAAAGTGTCAGTACAGCATGGATGTATGATCTGGTATATGTCACAGAAGAAGTGCCTGATGACATTAGGTCCACAGAAGTGGAGCTGCAGCAAAGCACAAATCTGAGATAAAGAACCTCTGAGTCCTCCCAAGTATGGTCCCATCACCATCCGAACACAGAGAGTGGGTGAAATGATGGCTGAATAGAGCAGGAGCTAACAAATGGTAGCATTTGTTAACTGTCATCGGCCATGGATGTCATGAAGCAAGATTCACTCATCACCAGAAGTGAAATTAAAAGTACTGAACTACACAGCCCACAAAGTTGATAGTTTATTTTTCCTGGAAGAAACCATAGAACAGTTTAGAGACTGTGGAGGTGACATAGCAGACGTCTATGAAGGACAAATTACTGAGGAAGAAGTACATGGGGGTGTGGAGGTGGGAATCCATCCTTATTAAAACAATGAGGCACAGGTTCCAGGTCAGAGCTGTGATATATATGAGCAGGAATACGATGAAGAGCAGTGCTGTGATTCTGGGGAAATCTGAGAATCCCAGAAGGATGAATTCGGTGATCTTGGTAATATTTCCTCCTCCCTTCATTGTCTCAGTGCTTCTAACCTGAGAAAGGAGACAGAAAACCATGTTGATAACTCAGGTTAAACTATAGCATTCCATTTTCATATCATCTTTTGTGCTAATAAGCCCTGAGAAGTGTTTCACTATCTTTCTGTGGGAAGGCCCCAGCCTTTCTTCTCCAGTTGTCAATAAGAATCAGCTAAGTGTTTTAATTCCTAATTACATTATGTAATTTCATGATATTGAAGAAAGATTTTTAAAAATCTGACTGCGATGCAGATATCTGATTTTGAGACTAGATACTACACGTTCACTTATTCTCTGCATTTTGATTAACTGAGCATCTATGTAATAGTCTCCATCTGTTGCAAAAGAAGCTTCTTTACTGAGTGGTGAAAGCTGCACTTATCTGTGAATAGAGAATAAGAATTTAGAATGTAGTAAGAATTGCTTTGGTTTAAGGAAGTGGCAGTAATCAAAGAGAAAAACAAGGAATTGAGAGGGGAATGTAGGGAGGAGGAGCTGGAGGGAGGAAAGGGGAGGCAGGAATGAGGCAAATACAGTACTGACATGAAATTCTCAATAAATTTTTTAAGAATTTGAAAATTATCAAAAAATCTGAAAATTTTGCACAACAAAATGTTGTGATAAATATTAGTGATCGACGTTTGAAATTAATGACTTGTCCATATAAATTCTAAAAAGGTGGCTGGGAGATGACTCCATGTGTAGAGGGATGGCTGAAGAAGCACCAGGACCTGAGTGTGATCCCAGCTCCCACATTAAAGCTGGACTCGGTGAGAGTTGGGAGATACATTAATACTCTCTCTACCCCAAGTTCTGCTATATTCCATGAATCTTTGGTGGAGAAGTTTCATTGTGAAGTTGTCACTTAAGGCTGGGCATCTCACAGACACAGACTCTGTGTTTGGCCAGTTCTGGAACCCTTCATCTTATGCAAAAAAAAAAAAAAAAATCTTCTTGGTCTCTTGAAAGCTTCCTTATGCAACAGAGGGTGATTAGCATAGAAAGCCACAATTGGAAAATATGTAAAGCTGTAGATTGCAGAGTGTGTGTCCCTGGTTAGGACCCCTTTATTGAGTCTCTGCCATCCACGGCTCAGGAACCATTGTGGAAGACGTGTTGGAAAGACTGCAAGAGTCAGAGATTTTAGATGACCACAAGGAAACAGTTTTCCAGGTGACTGCAAACTTGTCCATACAAACTTACAGCCAACAATGGTGACAGCATGCCTAAGACCCACGCAACTGAAAAGTAGATAAAACCCAGGATAGAAATGTGAAAATGGGAAGGAAGCCCAAACATGAGCCAAGAAGCTATTGGCATCTGATTACTCTTGGGTGGGGGAGTGTTGGTCTTCTTTAAGGGAGTGAGGCTTGATAGAGTGACAGGTTTCAGTAAATGAACTCACACAGAAGGACATCTGGGGATACAAACTTGATAGGCTTTAACATATATGACAGAAGACAAGAAATCTGGTGAAGTGGGTATGGGACAGGTAAAGATAGGGGAGGGTGCCATAAATATGATTAAGATATGTTGTATGAAATTCACAAAAATTTGATATAAAATATATAGTGAAAAATACTAGACTTGATAGTTCAGTTGTAATCCAAGAAGACCTGAGTCAGCAGGCTCCTTTGGACTCACTGGACAGACACCCTAGCCTAATAAGTAAGCCTCAGGTCACTGTGAGAGACCCTGTCTGAAAAAAACACTGGAGATGGATCCTGAGAAATGACAACCCAGACTGCCCTGTACCCTCCACCTATACATCTATACATATACTAATAGACACATAGCCTCCTCCCCAACCTGCATAAACACCAAGAAATAAAGACTCATGATATTCCTTATAGATCTGCTTCTCATAGCCATGAAAGTACAGTTGGTATATTTTTGAGGTAAATTTAAAAGTTTTCCCTTTGGATTGTCTTAATCCTTAAAAATCTTTAAGAAAAGTTATTTAGACCATTACAACTAATTTTTCATCATTTTTGTATTTACTATATATACAACTGGAATATAATAGCATCATTTCCATTTTTGATATGCTTTGGTGGAGCAAGAGCATGTGTGCACAATCTTTCTTGGGCAGCCTTCACAGGAAGTGCTCCAGAGGAGGTGAGCACAGCTCACTATAGTCCCCAAAGATTTTCTGACTATTAGCAGTTTTGTTTTTCATGAACACCATGGACATGTTGTAAAATGCTCAGGGTTTAGACTATTGCTAATGTGTACGTGTTCTGTTAAATTAACAAAAGTGGCTAAGTGTATTCAACTTCATTTACTCATTATCATGTGAGAACAATAAAAGGCCACAAACCACAGATTATAAGAGGAAACAGATCCAACCATCCAGATCACAGTCACTGTTCAGCAGATGTTGTTTGCCATTGCTGATTGCCCATGAGCAATCGTGGATGATGTCTGTACCTATGGATAGAAACGCCAGGGATGTTAGATGTTTCTTCCCTTTGAGATACATTACTGAAACCTCTCTCATCAGCCCTGCAGACAGGAGGCATCATTACCTCTGTGGAGGTGTCTATGGAGACCCTCTGTTCATGAAATTCCTCAGGGTGATGATGATATGCTCAGCCTTAATCGACTTCTGTTTAGTTTCTTGACAATTGGATACACAAGATCAAGGACAGGCAACATCAACAGTGGCTGGACTTGATGTGGATAAAAGATGAGATAAATGTTATGTCTCCAAAAATATATAGAGCTATAATTATAGCACCATCAAGTTAGGACTCACTATTATTTTCATCAGAAGTACTACCTATTGCTATGCTCATGCCCAGATAGTCCTTCCATGGGATAAAAGAGACAGTTAATGAGTAAGCTCAAAGATAATTAAAAGGTGAACAAATCACTTTGACTTTCAGTTAGTAAAAAATACTGTGAAATTTGATAATGCATTACCATGAGAATAAGACAAAATCAAACACTCTTGGAAATAAGTTCATGTGTTACAGGGCTGGAGAGATGGCTTAGTGGATAAGAGCACTGGTTGCTCTTGCAGTGGACCCAAGTTTGATTTCTAGTACCCATATTGTGGATAACCACTGTCTATAACTCCAGGTCCAGGGGAATCCAGTGCCTTCTACCAATCTGCCCTGGCATTGTATGACATGAGTTCACTTATGCAGGTAATAAAATTATACACATACAATAAAAAGAATTTTTTAAATTATGTTATTGGTAAGAATTTTCCATGTGAAAGCAGCCAGTGCTCCTAACCCCTGAGCCCCCTTATCGGCTCCTCATTTGGTTTTTAAATTACATTTATTTTCTGGTTGTGGTAGTACACACCCTAATCTTAGGAATTCAAAGGAAGATGTAGGCATATATTTGTGAGTTTGAGGCCAAACTGGTCTACATAATGAGTTATGGATATACAAAACCATAAAGAGAGACACTGAACCACCAAAACTATATTTCTTTTTATTTTGAATGTACATGTGAAAGACACAGCCTTCATGTGGAGGATATAGGATAACTTGTAAAAGTTTCCTCTTTCCACCATGAGGTTCCTGAGGATTGGACTAAGGTCAGACTTGGGGACAGGTACCTTAACCCACTGAGTCATCTACCATCCCTCAACAAACATATTCAAGTTAGTAATAAAATTTATTTTCTCACTATTAGAGAGTGTTTTCTTTTTAGGTACATGGAAGGACAAGTTTGTAGAGAATTTTACGAGTCCAATATCATAGTTATGATAACATTGCATTATACTAAGCTGGTGCTTAGAATTTGGCAGGGAAAAGCTTCCAAACTTGTTAGAGGAAAGGGAAAACATACAAAAAAATTCCAGTTTCAGAAACAAAGCTAAGCTAAGAATATCACACTTTTGTTTAATTTTCATGATTCTTCATGAACTTCAGAATACTTTACGCTTAGAGTGGTGCTAATACAATACTTCAGATAGTTTATCTACTGTCAGTTAGGTTTAATGAAAACATCTTTAAATCATTCACTTTCACAGAGAATTCTCCTAGATATCAAATACTGGATCAATGCATTGAAAATAAGAAACTCCTGACCTACCAGCTCACTAAATTTCATCATTATTTTAGTATATTCCAGAAACTAG
Organism: Nannospalax galili; assembly: GCF_000622305.1. NCBI lineage: Eukaryota > Metazoa > Chordata > Mammalia > Rodentia > Spalacidae > Nannospalax > Nannospalax galili. Next base: position 215,367 of record NW_008337142.1, on the reverse strand, counting down.
CTGGCTGTGCTTGATGTATACAGTGATATTCCACTAACACTAGAAAAGAATCAGGTCTTTTCCCCTTATTCAAAACACAATTACCCTTGTTACAATTTGGCAAAAAAAGGAAAAAATATAAATATACAGCATTTTTCCATCTTCCAAGACAGTTTGGAGAAGTGGATCGTGTAAATATTGGTCAGAGATTTCGCCGGTGTGAATCAAGTTTCTTTCCAGTTTGAGACTAATGGAGACACGATTGCTTTGAGAAGGTGTTTGAGGACAAGCGCAGGTACAGCTGAGGCTGATGTTCAGTGAGAACTCAAGCCAAAGAAGCTTCTACAGAACAATCAGACCAGCACCCCTGGCCTGGAGTGGGCATCTCTGGTGTCTGTGCTGCCCAGGCTGGTGTCTATAGACTCCTAGGCTCACTGAGGAAATACGGCTGTCTGGAGCATGCTCGTGGACTAATGACTCTACCTACATGAGAAATCTGTATGATAACTGCAGCTTATTTCTCTCTAATGTCTCAGAAACCATGAATCAAAGATCTTTACTTACACGGAAATGAAATTATTGTGATTTCCAAGGCAAAGTCCTCAAGTACAGGGACTATTTAAGTGTCCTTCAAATAGAAAACAATGGGAAATGGTCACACATGTTTTTATCTTAGGAAATTCTCCTGAAACTCAGTTAATAATCTTTCTTAAATTGAATTCTAAATTCTGATTTCATATTGCATCAGTTTTATACCCATTTTCACATTCAACTCTAAATTGTCATACTATTCCCATTTTCTGGGTTAAAATAAAGAAGATAAAAAGCTCAAGGTAAAGGCCGTATACTTATAAAATTACATACCTAGAATACAGCACTATCAGTTACCTCAATAACATGGGGAAGCTTGAAATTATTCTTTTATAGCTCAGAGAATTTCCATGTGGTGAAAGATAACCCAAGAAAGAGCCTTAAGTGGAAGGTGATAAAGTGAGAAGCAAGAAGTAATGTGAAACGATTCAAAGCACCTTGTTCCCATGATGTTTACAGGAGGGCTCCCTTACTGAGATAGTGTGGAAGCCATTTTCTGTACTTTCTTCTGACTTTGATCAAAATCCAAGGAGACAGAGTTATTTCCAAACATGGGCATTGCTTATTTCTTTGTCAAAGAAATTTTCTACGGGCTTTTTGCACTCCTAGATGTATCCTTTTAGCCAAAAATCTGACTGTCAATTCATAGCAGGAGAGATGGTCACACTGGGATCTCTTGATTATGCCACTGAGCAGAGTTGGAAAGAGGAATGCAAATTACAGAGAGAAGACCCTCCTGGCATTTGCTCTCTGGTGTCTGGTTGTTGCGGAGTGGTTGTCCCAAGGTGGTATCCCTGGAGGTTTCAGGTCCTGTGCTGCCATGTCCCTGATGAATCCAAGTTCATTTTCTATAGTCTTATCAAGATAACAGGATTATAGTTTGTCTTATCACCTTGGCGTCATCGGTACTGCAGAGGACACAGAGATGGCTCGAGTCCCAAACTTTCAATTTGTAACCAAAACCCTGAGACCAGAGATGTTCATGATGGCATAAATTACAGCTAATAGTAATACTGATTAGCGATGATGAATTAGCTATGTATATACATCACTACTTATGAAGCACTTTCATTTCTGATGCACATGCTTTTTTCAAACACTTGATCTGGATCAACCAGCACAGCAACCCTGCAAAACCAATGCAGTATTATTTCTCATGCATGTGTAAAGAAAACATGTCACTAAGGATCATGACAAGACTAATTCAAGACACTCATAACCTATGATTTAAACTATGAGAGTTAATATCCAACAATGTGTTGAATTCTGGCTGGCAGTTGATGGATACACGATCTTGAGCAAATCTGCACCTCAAAGCCTTGGTATATTTTATCAAAGAAATCAGCTTAAAGTTCTAGTTAATTCATAGAGTAATGCTTTTCAAACCCTCATCTATCCAGCGATAAATACTGTCATGATATTGGGGGGAAATATTTGTTTCTCTTGATACTATTATGTATCTGTTTTGAAATTATAAAAATATTCATTAAATATACAATAAACAAGTGGGATATTATGATAACAAAATGGATCAGATTGTAAATACAGTTGCCACTGAGCATGGCACCCTAAAATTGATCCCTATGACTCACACAGTAGAAGGAGAGAATCAACTCTGAGAAGCTGTCCTTTGCTCTATACAAGAGTACCATGGCATGAGTTCACACGCTCACACAAACGCACACACATACACACACACACACACACACACACACACACACACACACACGTACAATATGTAAATGTAAAAGAACTAGCAGGTTTTTTGGAGACATGGTCTCACTGTGTAGTGCTAACTGGCCTGGAACTCACTATATTGGTCATGCTGGCCTTAAAACTGCAAAGACCCACCGCCCTTGCTTCCTGTGTGCTATGATCAAAATCATGGACAGCCATGCACTGCAAAATTTCTTTTAAATAAATATCATAGAAAGCCAGGAATGGGCACGCATGCCTTTAATCTCAGCAGTTGGGAGGCAGAGGCAGGCAAATCTCTGTGGGTTTGAGGACAGCCTGGTCTACCTAGTGAGTTCTAGAACAGCTAGGGCCATAGAGAGACCCTGTCTCAAAAAAATTCATAGAAATGGAAGTCAGTCACCTACATTCTTTCTGCTTTCTTGCCCTTAAAATTATATTTATTCCACCCATCTTTAGTGTGTGTCTGTAATTATATTTATTCCACCCATCTTTAGTGTGTGTGTGTAATTATATTTATTCCACCCATCTTTAGTGTGTGTCTGTAATTATATTTATTCCACCCATCTTTAGTGTGTGTGTAATTATATTTATTCCACCCATCTTTAGTGTGTGTCTGTAATTATATTTATTCCACCCATCTTTAGTGTGTGTCTGTAATTGTATTTATTCCACCCATCTTTAGTGTGTGTTTGTAATTCCTGCTGAGTGCTGCTATGACTACAGGACAACTCATTCTCTCCATGACGGTTATTTGCTCTTTCCCTTCAAGACTATTGCTGGTAATGTTTTTTCTGCCTTCCTTGTACGTGGATTGAAACTTTCCTGGGTGCACACAGAAGACTGCAGTTTCCAAGTTGACTTGGGTGCATACCTTCAACTTCCTCAGATAGCTCCAACTTTTTTCCCAGTGGTACTGGGTGAATTCATGTCTCACTAGTGGTACCTGGAAGTCTCTGCTATTCAATATCCTTCCAAACACCTCCAATGTCAAGTTGCTAACCTTGTTCACAGCATCAGAGCAAAATATGGCATTAACTTCCAGTTCACTACTTCATTATTAGGCCAAGCATCTTTTCACATCTTAATAGACAAACCATATTACATATTGTACAAAGTGCTTGGCTAAAATATCTACTCATTTTTTAATGATCTGTCTTCCATTTTCTGGATTATTTGTAATATTTCTTTACTTATTCACAATGCCAGGCTTTTGTCAGCTGTGTGTCTTCAAGCACCTTCTCTCAGCTGTATCTTATAATTTGATATTTGTATAAAATCATTTTGTTGAAATTAGTCCTATTTTTTGTATATCTATGATGCCACCATGACTTGATGCACTATTTAGAAATGATATTGTTTCTACAATTGGAAAACACAAAGCAATAAAATGAAAGTATTTGAAATGCATTTATCATGATAAGAGTATTGTTGTAGGCACTTATATATACACTACCATAATACACCTGTACTTTACAGATCAGAGCATAAAGATTCAGAGAGTTGGTCATTTGTCAACTGAGACATGGGTCCCTATCTCCAGGCTGCCAGCCTCCCTGTTGGTCCCATAGGGATGAACCCTTTCACCTCTGTATTTCCAATGTGCCAAGCACAGTGCTTAATTGCCTGCAGGTGCTCAGTTAATGTTAAATATGTGAATTTGTTTGGCTCTGAAGGTGAATTACTCCTGATGTCTGTCTATGCAGGTGGCATGCTGCCAGTGTATCTGAGGAAGTGGCTTAGTGGGAAGAGATCCCAAATACACACCATTTGTTTCCTTTTTATGTCTGTAAAACTTGGAGAATCTCGGGGGTTCTTTCTACCTCATGGTATGGCAGCTTTGACAGATTGCTTTGATAGGTCTAGAGTGCTAAGATCAGATAGCTCTATGTATAGACTACTGATAGCCTTTATGGATAGACTCCTTTGGATGATTTAAACTCCATGCACTCCCTTTGTTCGTAAACTAACTGACACTTAATTTGGGAGAGAATCTAGACTACAAATTCACCCCCTCATTTAACATATGAAAAATGGTGTGTACAGAGATGGCTCAGAGGTTAAGAGCACTGACTGTTCTTGCAGAGGACCCAGGTTCAATTCCCAGCACACACATCGGTCTGTAACTCCAGTTCCAGGGGAATTTGATGCTCTCCTATGACCTCCATGGGCATTGCACAACACAGGTGAACTTACACGTATACAGGCAATACACAAATACACAAAAAATAAAAATAATAAATAAAATATTGTTAAAAAAAAGAAAAACGGTGTATACAAGGAATAAGATACTTCACAAGTAACATAGCTTCTCAGTGATGGAAACAGGAATATTTATCTGATTTCTTGTCTTTTCCACTGCACAAATACCTCTGTATTAAAACCAATAGACGTGGCTTATATATTTATTTTCACATAGATTATGTCACATATGACCACTAAAGAAAACATTATGCATTTTAAACTCTGTCATGTCTTATCTGTATCTGACCACATTAAAATGTTACAGTTCAGAATTCTAAACTTCTAAATCTTATTTGAACTTTCTTAGGGATGAGTCCTTAGAGATAACCGCTGAAGAAATAGAAAAGGAATTTGAAGATTGTACAATATGTGTAGACAGGAAAGAGAAATGTGTGTGTGTGTGTGTGTGTGTGTGTGTGTGTGTGTGTGTGTGAACTTGGATGAAAAGCCAGAGGACAACCTGAGTGTCCTTCAGGAGCCACTATTTCTGGGGTGGGGTCGTCCTACAGCTGGGACTCACCAATTTAGCACAGGCTGACAGCCTGTAAACTCCAGGGATCCACATGTCCCTCCTGCCCAATGGTGAGATTACAAGCACATTGTATCAAATCTGGCTTTTTATGTGCTTTCTGGGTATCAAACGAGGCTCTTCATGCCTACAAGTTCCAAAGTGAGCTATCACCTCAGTTCAAACATGGAGACATTCTTTTACTTCTCATTTATCAATGACTAATGACACGTGTAAGTTTACATGTCATTCTCTAGAATATTTTCTCTTTGAGCCCAAATAATTCATGAATTCCTTCTTCTCACTTACACCATGTCTGCTTCAATCAATTTGCACTGTATTACCTGAAATGTAAGACTTGATGATTTTATTGGCTAAATTTGCTCTTTCTGAATTGCACACATGTTCATAAGGCACTCTGACCACTCTCACCTCCACCTTCTCCCATCTACTTCTACCCATCTACTTCCCTCTTCCTATCTAATCTTTTTCTCACAATGATGTCTATATGTTTAGTTTTATAAACACTGAGCTTCTACAGGGCCATCTGTGTGACCATGGGTTTGGAGCTATCTTGTGGAGCCTGGTGGGCTCATCACTTGGCCCACAACTTAAGAACTGATGTTCCCTCTTTCAGAATCTACCAGTAGCCAAAGGAAGACTTAAATGTCTTTTATGAAGCCTGGAGGCTATTCAGATATGATGAGATACTTCCACATTATTGTTCTTTTCATCCTTACAGATACACCAACAAATTTATTAGAAACCCTCAGTGATGCCTAGGAGATTAGCTGTTTCCCTTGACTGATGTGGAATGTCTGAGACAAAGTTAAAAATATATTTCAATCCCATAAAGTGACCTGAGTGATTTACCTAAGCTTATAGTCTGTAATGTCCCACAATTCCAAATCTTCTTCAGGAAAATATCTGAGAAAAAAAGTGGTATTTTCACTCTACCCAGGGTAGTGGTTTGAATGAGAATGCTCCACAGACTCAGAGTATTTATTTAATATTTTATTTATTTTTATTGAATTTTTGTGTATTTAATACAGAGCACCTCAATCAGTCTTACTCATCTTTGTATCCCCTTCCCCACTGGAAGCTTCCCATAGCCCCCACACTGGAATTCACACATTCTGTCATTTGTGTTAAGGTCTATTGTGCCATGTTCGTATCTCCAGATGTCCCTCAGTGCAAGTTCTGCTGAACTTTAGTCAGCTTATCTAGGCTTTCCTTAACCCTTCCTCAAATTAGGACGATCAGCTCTTCCTAACCCAGAAGTAATCAGTTGTCAATATTTCTTAAGCTAAGATTGGGATCTGATGTCCATTTCTCCAGTTCTATGCTGGTTTTTGTGTTTGAGTCTTGTACATGCTGACACCATTGCTGTAGGTTCATATGAGCTGGGTACCAGGAGCCTGAAGGAATCTATTGACATATGGTCATGCACCTCCTCCCTGGCTCTTACAATCTTTCTGCTCCCTCTTCGCCAATGGTCCCTGTGCCCTGGGTGGGTGAAGTTTAATATAGGAGCCCTATCCAAGGTCCAGAATTCTGCAGACATTTAATCTTTATGCTTTGTTCATTTGTGGCCTTTTGCATTCTTATGCCTCTGTTGCATGTGGGGCTTCAGTAATGAAAACTGAGATATTCATAAGTGATGAATATCTCTTTACCCCTTGTTCTAGGCTCTGTGAGCCTTTGGTGTAGAGGTTGTATTTTAGAGGTGCCACTTAGACTTGGGAAATTCAATGCAATGTCTGTGTGTGAGCAGTTGTGGTACTCTGTAATATTCTGGTGCAAAAGAAACCTATCTGATGAGTGGTGACTTGGATATATATCTGTAAATATAAGGATATATGTTTTCCCATAGTAAGAAATTATATTAGTCTAGCAATGTGACAGTCTTGGGGTTTTCTCTAAGATCTTTGGCCTCCATATGCTGTGCAATCATTGATGTCTTGAAGCTGGTGTTGGACCATCAATTGATGTTCTCCCATAGCACTTTGCATAGTGTTCTCCAAAGTTATAAGAGCTAGCCTTCAAGGGAAGTGGTTTCTTAGCAGTTCCAACTCTATTGCTCCAAATTCTGTGTCTGAAGTATGCTCTGACTTCTGCAGTAGGGTCTTACTTTCAAGTTCTGGGAGGCCATCAAGGGCCTTGGAAAAAGCCTGAGTAATTTTGGGAGTCTTTTGGACCACCCTGGCCAACAACTCAAAGGAAGGTTTCTCCTGTCTGGCACTGTTTCTTGTTATGTAGCATTTAGCTATACATATGAACTCATGGAGAGATAATGTATGTGTAACTTGTCATTAGGTTGTTGGACTAATATGATTCCCTCTGGTTTTTTACACTACCTAGGTGTTATTTATTTCCCCTCCCTCTCTCCCTAACACTTCCACAATGGCTTCCCCATTTAAAATGTCCCCATTTTCCCCATTTCACCCTTGATAATACCAGTCTCCTATGGTCCCACCTCTCTTGAACGCCTTCTTTCCCTCTATCGGCAAAGTTGCTTATATAACCCTCCCTCCGCCTCCCATTTAAGTAGCCCCATTTTATCTATTTCTCCCTTAGTAACACCTATTTCCTACTGTTGTTTTCTCGCAAGTTCTTTCTTTCCCTTTAACTTCCTGGTTCCTTTCCATCATCCTGGTTCCCAGTTATATCAGGGTTTGGTGCTAGGATCCACATATGAGGGAGAACATACATCGTTTTTCTGAGTCTGCATTATTTCATTTCTATAATAG
>NW_008337142.1:206828-207101 GCF_000622305.1 Nannospalax galili | reverse complement strand
TACTTTCTTTTGGTTAACTGGGATAGTCTTCTGTCAATCTTGACCCATTCATCATTTAGGAGTGTGTTGTTTAATATCCATATATTCATGTGCTAATTAGGGCTTCTTCCGGTGTTGATTGTAAGCTTTATTGCATTGTGGTCTGATAGAATGCATGGAATTATTTCAGTCTTTTTGTATTTGTTGAGGTTTGTTTTGTGCCCCAGTATGTGGTCAATTTTTGAGAACATTCCATGGTATGCTGAATACAAAGTGTATTTTATTCTTTGTCCT
>NW_008337142.1:167749-206736 GCF_000622305.1 Nannospalax galili | reverse complement strand
AAGAAATTAGACTTCTTAAAAATGCAAAAGGGAAGGAAGGAAGGAAGGAAGGAAGGAGGGGTGATGAAAGCAAGAAGGACCAAAGCCATAGGTTTGAAAAAGCAAAAGCTCCAGTTTTGGAGCCAGAGAACATTGGCTTGACGTCTGTCTCTGCTTGTCAGTGTATCTGCCTTGATAAATGATGCTTCTTTTCACATATTAGCAATTTACTTATTTATATTTTACGTGTGTGGGTGTTTTGCCTGAATGTATCTATGTTGTACAATGCCCATGGAGGCCACTAGGGAGTGTTGGATCCTCTAGAACTGGAATTAAGGGTGGTTATAAACCTCCATGTGGGTGCTGGAAACTAAACCTGGGTACTCTGAAAGAGCAGCCAGTGCTCTGAACCACTGAGCCATCTCTCCAGCCCCACGTTAGCTATTTTTTTTTTTAAATAGCTTTCTTTTTCTTAATGACAATACCACCACACACGGTTGTTGAGAGTATTAAACTCTATGAAATCACTCATGTAACGTGCATAACAAGTGCTTAACAAGGAGATCGACCATCTCCCACCTCTGGGACAGGGAGGAGCTGGCTGCAGCAGTTCTCAGACTCCTTTCTAAAGACAGATTCCTCTAGGGCACATTTTGGCTATGAATTGTTCCTTTTTAAAATGCTTCTTCCTTAAATATAACTCAATATTTTTAATTGATTGATTTTTGTGTATTTCATACAGAACATCCAAATCAATCTTAACCATTTTTATAACCCTTCGCCACTGGCAGTCTTCCATCGCCCCCCCACTGGAATGCATACGTTTTGTCATTGGTTTTAAGGCCTATTGTACCAAGTTAGTGTCCCCAGAGGCCCCTCAGGGAAAGTTCATCTACTGAGGTCTAGTCTGTCTAGAGTCTCTCGCTTTAGGAAGATCAGCTCTTCCTCACCCAGCAGAAATCAGTTGTCAATATTTCTTCATCAAAGATTGGGGTCATCTGTCCATTTCCCCTGTTCTACACTGGGCTTTTGACTGAGTTTGCATGAGTCTTGTACATGCTGACACCATTGCTGTAGGTTCATATGAGCTGGGTCCCAGGAGCCTGAAGGAATCTATTGACATATGGTCATGCACCTCCTCCCTGGCTCTTACAATCTTTCTGCTCCCTCTTCGCCAATGGTCCCTGTGCCCTGGGTGGGTGAAGTTTAATATAGGAGCCCTATCCAAGGTCCAGAATTCTGCAGACATTTAATCTTTATGCTTTGTTCATTTGTGGCCTTTTGCATTCTTATGCCTCTGTTGCATGTGGGGCTTCAGTAATGAAAACTGAGATATTCATAAGTGATGAATATCTCTTTACCCCTTGTTCTAGGCTCTGTGAGCCTTTGGTGTAGAGGTTGTATTTTAGAGGTGCCACTTAGACTTGGGAAATTCAATGCAATGTCTGTGTGTGAGCAGTTGTGGTACTCTGTAATATTCTGGTGCAAAAGAAACCTATCTGATGAGTGGTGACTTGGATATATATCTGTAAATATAAGGATATATGTTTTCCCATAGTAAGAAATTATATTAGTCTAGCAATGTGACAGTCTTGGGGTTTTCTCTAAGATCTTTGGCCTCCATATGCTGTGCAATCATTGATGTCTTGAAGCTGGTGTTGGACCATCAATTGATGTTCTCCCATAGCACTTTGCATAGTGTTCTCCAAAGTTATAAGAGCTAGCCTTCAAGGGAAGTGGTTTCTTAGCAGTTCCAACTCTATTGCTCCAAATTCTGTGTCTGAAGTATGCTCTGACTTCTGCAGTAGGGTCTTACTTTCAAGTTCTGGGAGGCCATCAAGGGCCTTGGAAAAAGCCTGAGTAATTTTGGGAGTCTTTTGGACCACCCTGGCCAACAACTCAAAGGAAGGTTTCTCCTGTCTGGCACTGTTTCTTGTTATGTAGCATTTAGCTATACATATGAACTCATGGAGAGATAATGTATGTGTAACTTGTCATTAGGTTGTTGGACTAATATGATTCCCTCTGGTTTTTTACACTACCTAGGTGTTATTTATTTCCCCTCCCTCTCTCCCTAACACTTCCACAATGGCTTCCCCATTTAAAATGTCCCCATTTTCCCCATTTCACCCTTGATAATACCAGTCTCCTATGGTCCCACCTCTCTTGAACGCCTTCTTTCCCTCTATCGGCAAAGTTGCTTATATAACCCTCCCTCCGCCTCCCATTTAAGTAGCCCCATTTTATCTATTTCTCCCTTAGTAACACCTATTTCCTACTGTTGTTTTCTCGCAAGTTCTTTCTTTCCCTTTAACTTCCTGGTTCCTTTCCATCATCCTGGTTCCCAGTTATATCAGGGTTTGGTGCTAGGATCCACATATGAGGGAGAACATACATCGTTTTTCTGAGTCTGCATTATTTCATTTCTATAATAGGTTAGAGTTCCATCCATATACATACAAATTTCATGATTTTGTCTTTCTTTAACACTGAGTAAAATTCCATTGTATAAATGTACCACATTTTTTTTATCCACTCATCAGTTGAGGCACTTATGTTATTTGAATCTCTTGACTATTGTGAAAACAGCAGCAACAAACATGGATATGCAAGATGAGTCCTTTGGGTATATGACAAGGAGTGGTATAAGCAGGACAGATCATGGATCCATTTTTTGATTCTTAAGAGTTTTCCAAACTGCTTTCCATAGCTGTCGCATGAGTTTGCAATCCCATCAGCAGTCAATGAGCAGGTTTCACATGAGTATTTGATCTATTTGGAGTTGACTTTTGTGCAAGGTGAAAGATAAGCATCTAGTTTCATTCTTCTATAGGGGGAGATCCAGTTTTATCAACACCATTTGCTGAACATGCTGTCTTTCCTCCAGTTAGTGCTCTTCATCCCTTTGTCAAATATCAGGTGAATCAAATTGCATGTACCCATGTTTGGGTCTTCAGTTATGTTCCACTATTCTACAGGTCTATTTTTGTGCCAGTATTATGCTATTTTTATTTCTATAGCTCTGTAATACAATTTGAAGTCTGGTATAGTAATTACCCCTCTTCTTGGTTAAGCTTTGGTGGTTTCCATGATTTTAGATAGCCATCCATTTCTTTTAAGTTTTCGAATTTAATAGAGTATAAGTTTTAAAGTATTCCCTTATAATATTCTGTATCTTTAGGATGTCTGTTGTGATGCGTTCTCTTTAATCACTGATTTTGTTGACTTAAATTTGCTCTTTCTTTTAGATAACTGAGCTTAGGTTTATCTATCTTGCTTAGTTTTTCAAAGAAACAGCTCTTAGATTCATTGATTCTGTGTACAGTTTTGTTTCATTTTCATTAATTTCTCCACTAATTTTGTTATTTCTTCCTGTCTGCTGGGTTTGGGTTTCATTTTTCTTGCATTTCCAGAGTCTTGAGTTGGGATGTTAAGTGATTTATTTGTGCTTTTTCTGATTTTTTAATGTAGGCACTTAGAGCTATAACTTTTCTCTTAGACTGCTTTTAAAGTGTCCCGGAAGTTTTGTTGTGCTGTACTGTCCCTTTCATTTAATTCCAGGAACACTTTTATTTCTTTCTTAATTTCTCCTTTGACCTGCTCATCATTCAGGAGCATGTTGTTTAATCTCCATGAGTTTGTGTAGTTACTAGGGCTCCTTCCTGTGTTCAATTTAAACTTTATTGCATTGTGGTCGGATAGCATGCATGGAATTATTTAAATTTTCTTGTATTTGTTGAGGTTTGTTTTGTGCCCCAGTATGTGGTCAATTTTTGAGAACATTCCATGGTATGCTGAATACAAAGTGTATTTTATTCTTTGTCCTGTTAACTTGTCTAATGGAGACAGTGGGGTATTGAAATCCCCTACTATTACTGAGTTGGGGCTAATATGTGCTTAAAGTCCTGTAGTTTTTTTTTATATAAATTTGGGTTCTAGAGAGTTTGGTGGATATATGTTCATGATTATAATATCTTCGTGGTTAATTGTTCCTTTAATCAGAGGAAAATGACACTTTTCATCTTTTCTGATTAGTTTTACTTTGAAGTCTATTTTGTTGGCTATTAGAATTGCAACCTCTGCTTGTTTCAGAGTGTCATTTGCTTGAAATACTTTTTCCATCCTTTCACCTTGAATGCCTGTCCTTGAAGGTGAGATGGGTTTCATGCAGACTACAAAATGATGGAGTTTTGCTTCTTAATCCATTCAGCTAGCCTGTGTCTTTTGACTGGGGAGTTCAGTCCATTGATATTTAAAGTTATTATTGAAAGATATGTGTTGGTCCTCATTCTTTTAATTTGTTGGTATTCTTGGTCTAATTTTGCATGTTCAGAGTTATATCTTCATTTAGTTTCTTTCTTTTGTCCTTTGTATATAGTTTTATTTTTCTTTCACCATTTTTGTATTTCTTCAAGTATACTTTGAAGGGCTGTTTTCATGGACATGTATTCGCTCAGCCTATTCATGTTGTGGAAGATTTTTCTTTCCACTTCAACTATAAGACATTTTTGCTGGATAAAGTATTCTAGGTTGGCCTCTATGGTCATTGAGAACTGGGAATACGTTGGTGTAGGCTCTTCTGGCCTTCATAGTTTGCATTGAAAAGTCATCTGTAATTTAGATGGGTTTATCTTTATGTGTGACTTCTCATTTTTCTTTTTCAGCTTTCAGAATTCTCTCTTTGTTCTGTATATTTAGTGTTTTTCTATGATATGCCATGGGGCGTTTCTTCTCTGTTCCTGTCTATTTGATGTTCTTTGTGCTTCTTGTATTTATTTATATGGGGATGTCTTTCCTTAATTTGGGGAAATTCTCTTCGTCAATCCTGTTAAAGATCTTGTCAATACTGAGATTCTTCCCCTTCTCCTATGCCTACGTATGTAAATTTGGTCTTTTTACGGTGTCCCACACATTCTTATATTCAATTACTGTGGGTTTTTTTAAATTTTTCATCATCTTTACTTGAACAGTCCAATTATTCATCTGTATTGTCCAAAATCTTGATATTCTATTTTCCATTTTATTTGTTCTATTGGTGAGATTTCCTCCTTTCTTTTCTAACTGGCTTATTCGGTTTTTCACTCCTTCATTTCAGCCCGAGTTTTCTTCAATATTTTGAACACTTTTGTTAATTCATTCTGAAGCTTATCCCTCTCTTCTTTAAGTTCTTCGAGTTGCTTGTGTGTTCTTTAAATTCACTGAAGTCTTTGATTATGTTTATGATTGTTCTTTCAAATTCTGTGTCCTGGTTTATTTCTAGGGCATTCTCATTGTAGTACTCTTCCATAGGACTATTGTTTTGTGCAGACAAATTATTTTCGATTTTCTTTGTGGGGGGCTGTGATTCTGGTACATGCACTTTCTTATTTGTGATTCTGGTGTGAGACTCAAGTCCGCCTTTGTTGAGTCTACATCTGTTTTTGTTTTTATACTTGATGTACCTTGGTCATTTACTTATTGAGTATGAAAAGCTTCCTCGTCTAGGCTTAAGTTTCACTCTTTTGACTTTATATTAGAGGGAACAGATGACTCTAGTCCAGCTACTCGGGAGTATGCTCAAAGGCCCAAGTGCAAGATGCTCTCAGAATTCCTCCTAAGGTCTGAGTGCCTCTAGAAAGGAGGCACAGCATAATTTGGAAGCTTGCTAGGCAGAGGCTGGAATCAGGTGATGTCAGGCAATCTGCAAATTTCTGGGCACTTACTAAAAGGCAGGGAAGCCTATTCCTGCAGAATTAGGTAGGGACACACGTGGTCCCAATGTAGGGGGTGTGCATGGCAGGATTTGGGATGCTCACCACCAAGCAGATTCAGACACTTTCAGGCAGTCTGGAAAGTTCTGGGCCACCACTAAAGAGCAGAGAAGCTTAGAAATTCAATAGTGGGGCAGAAGCTGGAGGATGCTACAGATGGTTCTATTGCAAGGGGATGGTCATGGCATGATTTGGAGAGCTCACCACCTTATGGACCTAAGAGGGTAGACCAGAGATCTGGGGTACTGTGCCTGTGCTGGATAGCTTTAGTGTCAACTTGACACAGCTGGGTTGAGGGAGCCTCAATTGGGGAATTGTCTCTATTGGACTGGACTGTGGCCATGTCTGAGGGCATCTTCTTGATGAGTGATGTGGGAGGGCCCAGCCCACTGTGGGTGTTGCCACCCCTGGGTAGGTGGGCCTGTGTTGCATAAGAAAGCAGGCTGAGCAGGGGCCAGGGGAGCAAGCCAGTAAGCAGCATTCCTCCATGGCCTGTGTTCCAGCTCCTGCCTCCAGGTTCCTGCCCTGAGTTCCTACCTTGGGCTCCCTGATGAACTGCAACCTGGGAGATGTAAGCTGAGTAAACCCTTTCCTCCCCAAGTTGGTACTGGTCAGAGTATTTTGTCACAGCAATAAAGAAACAAACCAGGACAGAGCCCAAGGCTAAAAGGAGGACAGGATGTGGGGTAGGGGAGATGGAGTTGCTCAGGCTGTAGGAAAGCCAAGGCACACTGGGTGGCATCAGACTTACCAGGGAAGAAAGCTGGTCTCAGGAATCCAAGCCACGTTGGGAGCGGGGAAAGCCTGTTAAGGTCCTAAAAAACTAGTCTGAAAAATTAAGCAGGTCTGAGGGCAGGGATCAGGAAGCAATGGGCAGATCCAGAATAAGAATCCACAGATGTAGGGTACTGAGAGCAAAGGTGGGCCTGTACTCAAGGCTAGAATGATAACAGAATGTGGAGCCAGGAACAGGCTCCAAGTATTTAATGCTTGGTTGCCAATTGGTGGTGCCATTTTGGGACAATTAGGACATGTGGCCGTGGTGAAGGAAGCACATAGCTGGGCGTGTCATTTAACTTTGCCTCATTTCCAGTTTGTCTCTCCTTGATTCCTGGGTTGGCTTGTGAATGTGAGCCTTAAGCTGGTTGTACCAGATGTCTCCTATTGACATGTGTCGAGGTCATGAACTCATCCCTCTGGAACCAGAAGCCAAAGAAACCCTTCCTTCTATAAGTTACCTTGTACATTGTATTTTAGCACAGCAACAAAAAGTAATTACTACACTGAGCTTTCTTCTTTAAACCTGTTCTTTAAGGACAACACCAATTAATATCTATGTATAAAAGTTCTAAACAGCAGCCCATGTAGGCAGTTCTTGAAATATAGACATTCACAGAGACTTCACACATCCAACACAGCATAAAAATGCTACTCTCAAATATTATCAGCAACTTCTGATGATCACTTCCTGAGTGCATCTAACTAATCAAAAGCTGGATCTATATGTTATTATAGCAATACCCTACTATAAACTCTTAGTAGATTTTGTCATCTTCAAAGAGCCATATAATCCATGGGGTAAAAAGAATGTGGTTCTAGAAGTGTTGTTGGATATTGATTCATCTTGGAGTATTGACTATTTTAAATAATTATTTCTTTTTCGAAGTCTCAGAAATTTCATAGATTTCAAAAGAAGTGTGCTTTTTTGTAAATGATGTTATTTTTGATAGGACACAAATGTCAAAAGTCTCAGAATCTGAGACTTTGACAGGTGCCTCTAATTCTCTGCAGCCTTTTCAAGGCATCTTTGATTTCCTTGTTCCTTAGACTGTAAATCAAGGGGTTCAACATGGGAATCACTACAATATAGAATATGGAAGCGAATCTGTCAAAGCTAGAGGAACCCCCAGATGTGGAATGCAAATAAACAAAGACACCAGAAATATAGAAGAGAGAAACAGCTGTCAAGTGAGAAGCACAGGTGTTGAATGCCTTGAGCCTGCCTTTAGTGGATGTGATCTTCATGACAGAAAAGATGATATACACATAGGATATCACAATAACTAAGGCATTCATTATCCCAAAGATTGTGGTTAATACTGCAAGCAGGACTTCTGCAAAGAAACTGTCTGTGCAGGATAGATGTATGAGCTGGGTTATATCACAGAAGAAGTGCCTGATGACATTAGGTCCACAGAAGTGGAGCTGCAGCAAAGCACAAATCTGAGATAAAGAACATGTGAGTCCTCCCATATAGGATCCCAGCACCATCTGAACACAGAGGGTGGGTGACATGATGGATGAATAGAGCAAAGGGTTACAAATGGCAGCATACCTGTCATAGGCCATGGCTGTCATGAGGCAAGATTCACTTCCCGCCAGCATTGAAAAGAAGAAATATTGAACTGCACAGCCCACAAAGCTTATAGTTTGCTTTTCCTGGAAGAAACTAAAGAGAATTTTAGGGACTGTGGAGGTGACATAGCAGAGATCTATGAAGGACAGATTACTGAGGAAGAAGTACATGGGGGTGTGGAGGTGGGAATCCATCCTTATTAAAACAATGAGGCACAGGTTCCAGGTCAGAGTTGTGATGTAGATGAGCAGGAATATGATGAAGAGCAGTGCTGTGATTCTGGGGAAATCTGAGAATCCCAGGAGGATGAATTCGGTGATCTCAGTAATATTTCCTCTTCCTTTCATTGCCACAGTGCTTCTAACATGAGGAAGGAGACAAGAAACAATTATTTTCCACCAGGGAATACTATAGCATTACCATTTTCATATCATCTTTTTTGGTAATGAGCCCTGAGAAGAAGTATTTCACTATCTTCTGTGGAAAGACCCCAGCTTTTTGTCTCCAGTTGTCAATAACAATCAACTAAGCATCTTGATTTACCAATTACTTCACGGAATATCATGAAATTGAAAAAAAGATCTTTAAAAATCTGACTGCAGTGCAGATATCAGATTTGAATCTAGACGCCATACAGTTGCTTATTCTCTGCATTTCAATCAGTTGAGGATCTATGAAATAGTCTCCATCTATTGTAAATAAGGTTCTTTACTGAGTAGTGACAGGTACACTTATCTGTGAGTAAAGGATAAAAATTTCAAATATAGCAAGCAAACCTTTGGTTTGAGAAATGGATATAGTAGGTTCTCTTCTAGGGCCTAGGGTTGTGCATATAAAATGAGAAAAATCAAAGAGAAAGACAAGAGTTTTGAGGGGACTATATGGAGGAGAAGTTGGAGGGAGGAAAAGGAGAGTGAAAATGAGGTAAATACAATACTGATAAGTGAAATTCTCAAGAAACTTAAAAATTTTTTAATTATCAAAAAAATCTGAAATTTCACAACCAAAGTTGTGAAAAAATATTAGTGATCAGTGTTTGAAATTAATGACTTCTCCATAGCAACTCTGATAAGGTGGATGGGAGATGACTCCGTGTTTAGAGGGCTGGCTGAAGAAGCACCAGGACCTGAGTGTGAGGGGTAAAGAAATTTTTTTCATGACATGAATAGCCTGAAAGAATACATGTCCCTGAAACCACCCTGCAAAAAATACTTGAAGCAATACAGAGAGCAGAGAAAGAAACAACTATACCCAAGGGTCAATGAAAGAAAATAAATAAAGCTATAATAGAGGAAACACAAAATTAGCCAAAAAACACAAACAGCAATCAAAATGACAGGAACCAATACATGCCTTTCAATAATAACCTTAAATATCAATAGAATGAACTCCCCAGTCAAACGACACAGGATAAGTGCATGGATTAAGAAATAAAATCCATCTCTTTGCTGTCTGCAAGAAACCCATCTCACCTTCAAGGACAGGAACTATCTTAAGATAAAAGGACAGAAAAGAATAATCCAAGCAAATGGCACTAAGAAACAAGCAGTGGTTCCAATCCTAATGTCTGACAAAATAGACTTCAAAGTAAAACTAATCAGAAGAGATAAGGATGGTCACTTCATTCTGATCAAAGGAACAATTAACCAAAAAGATATTACAGTCCTTAACATATATGCACCAAACTCTGGTGCACCCAAATTGATAAAAACAACACTACAGGACTATAAGACACAGATTAACCCCAACTCAGTAATAGTAGGTGACTTCAATACGCCACTGTCTCCATTAGACAGGTCAACTGGACAAAGAATAAACAGAGAGATGTCTGAATTAAATGATACCATACATCATATGGACCTAACAGACACCTTTAAGATATTCCTCCCAAGCACCAAAGATACACTTTCTACTCAGCACCCAATGGAACTTTCCTAAAAATTGACCACATACTGGGCCACAAAACAAAGCTCAATAAATACAAAAAATTGAAATAATTCTGTGCATTCTATTGACTGCAATGCAATAAAGCTCAAAATTAACACTGGACAAGGCCCCAGTCAATACAGGAGCTCATGGGGATTAAATAACACTCTTCTAATGAGTGGGTCAAAGTGGAAATTAAGAAATAAATAAAAGAATACCTGGAATTCAATGAAAAGGCCAATACAGCACAATAGAACATCTGGGACACATTAAAAACAGTCCTAAGAGGGAAGTATATAGCTCTAAGTGCCTACATTAAAAAATTAGAAAGAACCCAAACAAATGATTTAACACTGCAACTCAAGATGCTGGAAAGGCAAGAACAAATGAGACCCAAACACAGCAGAAGAGAAGAAATAAAAATCAGAGCATAAATTATGAAATAGAAACAAAGGAAACAACACAAAGAATCAATGAATCTAAGAGCTGGTTCTTTGAAAACCTAAACAAGACAGAGAGATACATGGCCCAGTAAAACAAAAGAAAGAAAGAGCAAATCGAAATCAACAAAATCAGAGATGAAAGGGGAAACATCACAATAGAAATCCCAAAGATCCAGCCCATTATAAGGGAATATTTTAAAAACTTATACATGGGGCTGGAGAGATGGCTCAGCAGTTAAGAGCACTGACTGCTCTTGCAGAGGACATGGGTTCAGTTCCCAGCACCCACATGGTGGCTAGGAACCATCCTTAACTTCAGTTCCAGGGGAATCCAAAGCCCTCTTCTGACCCCGAGGCATTTCATAATATGGGTGCACTCACATACATGCAGACAATACACTCTTACACATAAAATAAAAATAGAAAATATTTTTTTAAAAAACTTACATGCTACTGAATTTGCCAAAGCAACCCTGAGCACAAAGAGCAATACTGGGGGGATTAGTATCCAACATCTCAAAGTATGCTACAGAGCTATAGTCATAAAAAAGCATGGTACTGGCACAAAAATAGACACACAGATCAATGGAACATCATTGAAGACCCAAACCTGAGTACATGCAATTTCAGCAACATTATATTTAACAAAGGGGCCAAGAACACACAATGGAGGAAAGACAGCATCTTCAACAAATGGTGCTGGAAAAACTGGATCTCCATCCGTAGAAGAATGAAACTATATCCTTATCTTTCACTTTACACAAAAGTCAACTCCAGATGGATCAAAGACCTCAGTGTGAAACTAGAAACCCTGAAACTATTAGAAGAAAATATTGGCAGTAACTTACAAGATATAAGTGTAGGAAAGGATTTTCTAAGTCGGATAGAAGTTGCTCAGGAATTAAGGTCAGCAATCAACAAGGGGGACCTCATTAAACTAAAAAGCTTCTATACAGCAAAAGAAATAATTTTAAAAAGTGAAGAGAAAACCCCCAAAATGGGAAAAAAGTCTTCACCAGTGACACATCTGACAGAGGTTTAACATCCAGAATATATAAAGAACTCAAAAAACAAAGAATCAAGAAACAAAATGCCCCATTTAAACAATGGGCTAAAGATCTACACAGAGAGTTCTCAAAAAAAGAAATTAAGATGGCTAACAAACATCTCAAAAAGTGCTCAATATAGTTAGTAATCAGGGAAATGCAAATCAAAACCACCTTAATATTTTGCCTTACCCCACTCAGAATGGCTAGGATCAAGAGAACAAATGATACCAAATACCTGGTGAGGATGTGGAGAAAGGGGAGCACTCATTCACTGCTGGTGGGATTGCAAACTCATGCAACCCCTATGGAAAATGGTGTGGAAAACTCCTAAAAACTAAAAGGGAACCTGCCATATGACCTGATTATACCACTCCTTGACATATACCCAAAGGACTCATTCTATTGTAGAGACACTTGTACAACCATGTTTGTTGCTGCTCTTTTCACAATAGCTAAGAGATGGAAGCAACCTAAGTGCCCCTCAACTGACAATTGACTAACAAAAATGTGGTATATTTATGCAATGGAGTTCTATTCAGCAGTAAAGAAAGATGAAATAATGAAATCTGCAGGTAAATGGATGGATCTAGAAACTTATACTAAGTGAAGTAACATAGACTCAAAAAAATAAAAGATGTATGTTCTCCCTCATTTGTGGATCCTAGCACCAAATTCTTTTAAATTCCATATTCTTTTAATAAGATGATGCTGTACAGCAGTCTCTTCTGCATGAAATAACTACCATCATCACAACTTCAGCTGTGACTGATTGCTAAACATCGTAAACAATTGGGCTTGTTGGTGGTTGTGCTCCTTCATTAAAGGAGGGGCTAGCAAGGTCATTGGACCCTCACCAGAATATCTAGCCACTCCTCCCAGCCAACTCTGTGTAATTTGTCCCTAATCACACATGGCCTCCTGGATTTGGGAAGGGCTAAATTATACAATCTGGGGAAGGCTAGGAAGAGAAAGCATGACCCATGCTGGGTAAAGGCTTTCCAGTGTGCAAAACCTCAAGTCATTCATACACCTCAGCCACCCCATAGTTTTCTCAGTAAGTAAGCTCAGTAAATTCATTGGTTCCCCAGTAAAACTTTAATCGAACTTTGGCTTGACACTAGAACCTTAAAAGGGAATTAGCATTGCTTAGTATCCCCAGGAAAAGAAGTTTCATGAGGGATGGAAAAGTTACTTGTTAATGTTATTATGTCTCATAATTTAAAAAAAAAATGAAAATGAGAATGTAAAAGATTTAAAAGGTATGGGAATGAAAGTATTTTCCAAAATAGAAAAAAAAAGAGAATGCAGAAGCAAGTGATGAAGGTCTGTGTAGGTTTGATATATAAAGGATGAGGCAAAAATAATATAAACATAATCTTAAAATTCCTGAGGTCATAGTTTAGTCAACTAGTTTAAGGAACAAAATATACATCTAATCAAGGTTTATATGAGAACATTTGGGGTGTTACCCAAGCTTTACCTACACAGCACATGGTAATTAAATGTACCAGACTGGTGGAACTAACCTTATGGGATATTTAACAGCCATACTTGAGGCCTATACTAATCTGGCCAGAGGGACTTAAAGGGCAGTTTTTGCCTCTTACCCTCCAAGGTCAACTAAGTTCCAGGGGACTATGGACTATGTCACAAAATGTCCTGTAACTGTGGTGAGTCACTACCTGTCCTCTTGTTCAGGGAGGCCATGGAGACCCCATGAGATGGACTTGAACCAGTGTCCAGTCTACAAAGAGAAGGGGCAACTCAGAGGAAACATCTCCTCCATGCTTCCAAATGAAGCCAGCCATTGTTGAGTAGGACCTTTGACTTATCTTCACCTAGATGGAACTGGTAAAAGAAAGGAGCCAGGGGCTCCGCCCAAGCCCATGTGACCCCTGAGGAACAGATATTCAAACAACTTTAAGTGTAAAAATAAATTGATTTACTTGAGCCAACTGTATGGCCTTAAACACCCAAAATTAAAGTATAAACAAAGAGTAAAGTCATCAGTATATTTCTTTAAGAGTTCAAGGGATTATACTTCCCATACATTAAGCTTAAGTCCGTATAAAAAGACTTATTTCTCATTGATGACTGTCTTCCTAACCAGAAAGTGCTGCTCAGATGTAAGACTACAAATCTTAGTCTGCAATACTGTAGTGCCCACCTGTAGCTAAGGAAGGTAACCCGCTATTCTTCTAAAATGATGGCTAAATTTGTTTTCTCCCCCTATCTAGAAGCCTTTGAGAAGGAAATGACACTCATTCTAACTACTCCAAAAGCTATCAAAATTCCTGAAAACAAATCCTGAATCCTTCACTCTTGAGTCCAGGCTTGGCAGACAAAAGAAAAATGAGGAGAAACCCAATAGAGGGATGCTTTTGGAAGTCCTTGTCAAGAAATTCCAGTGGACTCTCATGTGAACATTTGAAAATTGCCCTGTTCTGATTTTCTTCTAGTTTCCTGTCTAGCACTTATAATGCTAATTACTCTTGTCCTTACTTCTTCACGTCTCCTATTCACCAGTCAAGGACTTTCTTTTCCCTTTACAGATAAGAGTTATGCAATTTGGGAATCTTAGATAGATCCACTTAAAGGGTACACCAATTGCCTCACCCTGTGTCCCTTTTCAGCGTGGAAGAAGCCAGAATGATCTGTGTCCTGATTCCCTATCCACAAGTTGGGTAACCTCTTCAGAGGATGGTGTGATAAGACTAGGAAGAAGGAATTGCTAGGCAGTTAAGATTAAAAAGACCCCAAAGAAAAGTAGTCAGTTTCTTGGCTAAAAGTCCCAATATCCTTGTGCCACTCAGCAACATACTCTGTTCCAAAGGCCAAAAACATCTAAAGTATTTGGGAGCTTTTATCTAATCCTTAAAAGAGTTTAGGGTTACCTCTTCGGGGGGGGGGGTAATGTTAGAGTAGCAAAAATCCTCATAAAAAAAAACAGAAGAAGAAAGAGTACAAGAAGTTATGAGAAAAAAGTGATGGGGAGATATGGGAGGAGTTGGATGGGAGGGAGTGGGCATAGATTTGATCAAAACACCTTATATGCACATATGAAATTCTCAATAAAATATTTTTTTTAATGATGAACAAAGCACTGTGACTTTCAGTTACTAAAAAGTACTGTGAAATTGGATAATGCTTTGCCCTGAAAATAACAGACAAAATCAAGCAATCTTGGAAAAACATGTATTGTGGGGCTGGTGAAAGGGCTTAGTGCTTAAGAGCACTGGCTGCTAGTGCCAATGACCAAGTTTGATTTCCAGTACCCACACTGTGGCTAGCCACTGTCTGTAACTCTCCAGTTACTGGGAAATCCAATGCCTTCTACTGACCTCCTCCTTCTCTGTATGACATGGGCTCTCTTACATCCATGCAGGTAATACAATCATACACATGAAATAAAAAGAATAAAAAATTATGTATTGGTAGGAATTTGACCTATGAAAGCAGCCAGTGCTCCTAACCCCAAGCCACCTTTCTGGCTCCTCATTTGGTTTTTAAATTACACTTATTTTCTAGGTGTGGTAGCATACACCCTTAATCCCAGTACTTCGAGGAAGAGGCAGGCAGATATCTGTGAATTTGAGGCCAGCCTGGTCGACATAGTGAATTCATACATTTTTTATTTTGCATGTCCATGTGAAAGATGCTACATTCATGTGGAGGGCAGAGGACAAGTATTAAGAGTTATTTCTCTCCTTCCACCATAAGGTTCCTGAGGATTAGACTAAGGTCGGGCTTGGTGACAAGTGCCTTAACCTACTGAGCCACCTACCATTCCTCATCAAACATAATAAAGACAAAATACAATTTATTTTCTCACTATTAGGGAATGTTTTCTTTTTAAGTGCATGGAAGAACAAGCTTGTAGCAAATTTTAAAAATCTAATATCTTAGTTACGATAACATTTCATTATGTGAAAGTTGTATATACAATTTGGGAAAGTTTCCAAGATTTTTGACTAAACATATCAGAGGAAAAGGAAAATGTACAAAGAACTGGAGCTTCAGAAAGGAAGCTAAGAATATAAATCTTTGTTTAATTTTCATTATTCTCTCATAAACTCCAGAATCTTTTAGTTTATGCTTACAGTGATGCTAATACAATGCCTCAGATACTTTATCTGCTATTAGTCAGTTTTAATAAAAACATCTTTAAATTATTCACTTTCACAGAGAATTCTGCTAGATATCAAAAATTAGATTAGTTCACTGAAAATAAGAAACTCCTGATCCACCAGCTCACTAAATTTCATCATTATTTTAGTGTATGCCAGTGACTGGCAAGTTCTGACTGATGTATTCTGTAATAACCCACTAACCATAGAAAAGAAAAAGGAATCAGGTTTTTCTTCCCTCATTCACAACACAATTACCCTGAAGTTTTATCTTGTTACAGTTTAGCAAAATAAAGAAAAAATAATCTAAATATACAGCCTGTCTTTGAGGAGCATTTTGCATGAGTTTGCCATCTCCCATATCAGTCTAGAGAAGTGACTGGTGTAAAGATTAGTTGGAGATTTCAATATGCAAATATAGTTATTCAAGGCTCTTTCCAATCCTGTACTACTAAAGACATGATCACCTTGAGAAGGTGTTTGAGAATGAGCACAGGTAAAGCTGAGGCTGCTGTTCAATGAGAAGTCAAAAAGAAGTTTCCACAGAACAATCAGACCAGCACTCTTGGCCTGGATTGGGCATCTCTCGTGTCTGTGCTGCCCAGCCTGGTGTTTCTAGACTCCTAGGCTCAGCAAGGAAGTACAACTGTCTGGAGAATGCTCATGGATTAATGACTCTGCATGAATGATCTGTATGATCATCAAGGCTTATTCCTCATTAACTTTTCAGAAATCATGAAACTAAGATTTTCACTTACATGGAAATGAAATTACTGTTATTTCCAAAGCAAAATTCTCAGTGACAAGAACTAATTAAGCATCCTTTATGTAGAAAAGTTTGAAGAAATTGTCACTCATATTTTGATCTTAGGAAATTCTCCTGAAACTCAGTAAATAACGATTTTTATTCAACTCAAATACTGATTTTACAGTGCATCAGATTTTCTACCCATTTTCACATCCAATGCTCAATAGTTCTATTATTCCCATTTTCTGGGTTAAAATAAAGAAGATAAAAAAGCTCAAGGTCAAGGGCATATAAATATGCAGTTACATACCTAAAATTCACCACCGTCATCTACCAACAGTAACATGGGGAAGCTTGAAATTATTCTTTATAGGCCAGGAATTTCCATGAGGAGAAAAATGACCCAAGGTAGAGCCTTAAGTGGAAGATGAGAAAGTGAGGAGAGGGAAGAAATAAATAATGTGAAATTAAATTCAAAAAGCCCACTTCCCATGGAGTTTACAGGAGGAATCCTTACTGAGATAGTGTGGAAACCACCATTTTCTGTGTTTTCTTCAGACCTTGTTCATGATCCAAAGAGCCAGAGATCTTTCCAAATGTTGATATTGATTATTTCTTTACCAAAGAAATTTTCTGTGGGCTTATTGCACTCCTGTATGTGTCCTTTCAGCCACAAAGCTGGCTCATAGGAGGAGACACGGGGATCTTAAACCACTGAGAGCAAAGTTGGAAAGAGGAAAGCCAATTATAGAGAGAACACACTGGTGGCGTTTGCTCTCTGGTGTCTGGTTGTTATGGACTGTTTGTCCCAGAGTGGCTGTCTCTGCTAGTTTCAGGCCCAAGCTGCCATGTTACTTCTGAACCCAAGTTCATTTTCCATAGCCTTATCAGAATAACAGGATTGTAGTTTGTCTTATCACCCTTGGAGTCATCTGTACTATACAAAACACAGAGGTGACATCTCTAGTCCCAAACTTTCGATTTGCAGCTGAAGAACCTGAGACCAGAGATGCTCAAGATGGTATAGTCAGCTAGTAGCAGTGTTGATTGATAATAATTCATTAACTATGCATACGCTTTACTACTTATGAAACAATTTCATTTCTGCGTATGTTTTCTCAAACTCTGGATCTGAATCAACCAGTACAGCAGCACTGCAAAGGCAGTGCAGTATTATTTTGAGAGTGTGTGTAAAGAAAACATGTCACCAAGGAACATGACAATATTACTTCAAGACACTCATAACATATGATGTGTTGAATTCTGGCTGGCAGTTGATGAATACATGATCTTGAGCTTATTTATATCTCAAAGTCTTAATATTCTTTAACCAAAGAAATCAGCCTAAAGTTCTAATTAATTCATAGAATAACGCTTATCAAAACCTCATCTCTCCAGAAATAAATACTGTTGACATTGGGGGAAAATATTTATTTCTCTTGATACTATTATGTATCTGTTTTGAAATTATAAAACTGTTCATTAAGTATTCAATAAACAAGTGGGATATAAATGCACTTGCCACTGAGCATGGCGCCCTGAAATTGATGACTGTGAGCACGGTGGTGAGAGGAGAGAATCAGCTTCCAAAAGCTGTCCTTTGATCTATACATGTGTGCCATGGAATGAGTGCACACACTCACACAAATGCACACACACACACACACACACACACACACAATATGTAAATGTAAGAGAACTGGCAGGTCCACAAAGGGTCCCACTCTTTAATGCTGACTGGTCTGGAACACAATATGTTGATCATGCTGGGTATTTTATGTGCATTGTAGGTATCAAACTACGCTCTGCATGCCTGCAAATTATAAACTGAGGCATCTCCTCAGTCCAAAAAAAAGAGAAATGCTTTTATTTCTCATTTATCAATGACTAACTAATTAAATTTGTAAGTTTACATGTCTTCCTCTATAATATTTTCTATTTGAGTCCAAATAATTCATAAGTTCCGTTTGCTCCCATATACTGTGTCTCCTTCTATTCACTTGTACAGTATTACACCTAAAATGTAAACATTGATGATTTTATTAGCTAAATCTGTTCTTTCTGAATTTCACACATGTATGTAAGGCATTCTGACTACTCTCACCCACATGCTCTCCTATGTCTTCTACCCCTGTCTCTTCCCCTCTTCCTGTCTAATCTTTTTCTCGAAGTGATGGCTATACATTTATTTTTACAAACACTGAGCTTCTACAGGGCTATCTGTGTGACCATGTGTTTGGAGCAATCCTGTGGGGCCTGGTGGCCTCATCACTAGCACACAAGTAAAGAACTGATGTTCCCTCTTTCAGACTCTATCAGTAGCCAAATGAGGATTTTAATTTTATTTATAAACTTTCAAGCCTAGTCAGATATGATGAGATCCTTATTATTCCTCTTTTCATCCTTACAGATACACAAATAAATTGCAAAACCCTTATTGATGCCTAGGAGACTATTTCCCATAGTTCATATGAAATTGCTGAGAGCAAGTTAAGAACACATTTCATTCCCATACAGTGACCTCGGTGATTTAGCTAAGTTCACAGTCTGTAATGTATTATAATTCCCAATCTTCTTCAGGAGAAAATATGAGGAAGAAATGGTACTATCACTCTACCCAGGGCAGAGGTTTGAATGAGAATGTTCCACAGACTCCAAGTACATTTTTAATATTTTACTTATTACTTTTATTGAATTTTTATGTATTTCATACAGAACATCATGACCATTCTTAATCATCTTTACACCCTCTTCCTCATTGACACCCTCCCACAGCCCCCACACTTTAATTCATATATTCTGCCACTTGTGTTAAGGCCTATTGTGTCAAGTTAGTGTCCCCAGACATTCCTCAATGCAAGTTCATCTACTGAGGTCTAGTCAGCCTATCTAGATCTTCCTAAAGCCTTCCTCTCCTTAGGAAGATCAGCTATTCCTCACCCATAAGTAATCACTTGCCAATATTTCCTCAGTGAAGATTGAGATCTGCTGTCCATTTCTCTAGTTCTATGCTGGTTTTTGTATGCTTGAGTTTGCATGGGTCTTGTGCATGCTGACACCATTGATGTAGGTTCATATGGACTGGGTCCCAGGAGTTTGTAATACTCTGTTTACATATGGTCATGGACCTCCTCCCTGGGTCCGCAATGGTCCCTGGGCCCTGAGTGGGTGAAGTTTAATATATGAGTCCTTGTCCAAGGACTAGCATTCTGCAGATTCTTAATCTCTACCTTTTGTCCATTTGTGGCCTTTTGTGTTCCTAGCCCTCTGTTGCAGGTGGAAGCTTCATTAATGAGAATTGAGATATTCATCAATATCCTCTTTACACCTTGTTCTAAGTTCTGTGAGCCTTAAGTGTAGAGGTTGTATTTTAGATGAGCCTCTTAGATATGGGCAATTCAAAGACAATGTCTGTGTGTTACCAGTTGTGGTACTCTGTAATATCTGTTGCAAAGGAGCTATCTGATGAGTGGTGACTGACATATTTCTCTATAAATATAAAGATACATATTTTTCACATAGTAAGAAATTACATTAGTTTATCAATGTGAAGTCTTGGGGTTTTCTATAAGATCTATGACCTCAATGATCTGTGCTGCTCAGTTATGTCATTACTTGGTCTTGAAAATGGTGGTGGGCCATTGATTGATGTTCTCCCATAGCACCTTGCATGGGGCTCTCCAAAGCTATGAGAGCTAGCCATCAGGGGAATTGGCTTCAGGGAAGTTCCAACTCCATTGCTCAAAATTCTGTATCTGAAGTATGTTCTAACTTCCACAGTAGGGTCTTACCTTCAAGTTCTGGGAGGCCATCAAGGCCTATGGCAATAACCTGTATAATATTGGGAATCTCTTGGATCACCCTGGAAAAAAACTCAAAGGAAAGTTTCTCCTATCTGGCACTCTTTCTGTGTAACATTTAGCTATATACAAGGACTCATGTAGTGATATTGTATGTGTAATTTTTCATTAGGTTGTTTGACTGATATGATTCTGTCTAATTTTTTACATTAGCTAGGCATTATTTATCTCTCCTCTCTTTCTCCCTGCCTACCCCTTCCACCATGGCTTCCTGTAACCTGAAGTTCTTCTGACCACTGTGACTCAAGCTATGGTCCCACCTCCTTCCCAGGCTCTGCCAGGAAGGAGTCAGGCAGGCGGAAGCCGATCACCTCTCCCACCAAATCAGTTGACCTTAACTACATGAAGAGGAGGAGCTAAGGATATATAAAGTAAGGAAGCCAAGGGGCAGCTCTATCTCTCTCACCATTTTGTGTAGCTGTTGGAAAGCCTCAGGACTGATGTTTCAGTGTGGACTCTCCAGCACACCCATGAATGGGGTAATCACCATTTGGGAAAGGAGTGTGGAGATCATGAGCTGGGTGGCACATGTCTCTAATATGGGAAAGGAAAAATCTATGAGAGTGCATATCTTTGTAAGTGATCAACTTTGCTGGCCAGCCCAAATAAATATTCTTATTCCCCAACTGTAACTAAAGAGGAACATTAGGGTGGTTTGGTAGAATCAGGCTCTCTTGAATCCCAGAGAGCATGCATGCAGGTCTCTGTGGTAAAATTTAGTGTGAAACTTCCCAATTTAAAGCTTTCCTATTTTCCCCATTTCTCCCTTGATAATACCAGTACCCCATGGTCCCATCTCTCCTGAACTCCTTCTTTCCCTTTATCCCCAAAGTTGCTTTTATGACCCATTCTCCTCCTCCAATTTAAATACCCCCATTTTATCCATTTCTCACTTATTAACGTCTGTCTCCTACTCTTGTTCTCAGGTTGTTTTTTTCCCTTTACCTCCATGGCTCCTTTTTATTATCCCGGTTCCTACATTTATATCAGGCTACATACTCACATAGGATTTGGTGCTAGGATCCACATATGAGGGAGAACCTATGTTGTTTGTTTTTCTGAGTTTGCGTTACATCACTTAGTGTAATAGAATCTAATTCCATCCATATTCCATATTTAATACTTAATAGAATTCTATTGTATTAATGTACCACATTTTCATTATCCACTCACCAGTTGAGGGACACTTAGGTTGCTTACACCTCTTAGCTATTGTGAAAAGAGCAGCAAGAAACATGGATGTACAAGTGTCTCTGCAATAGGATGAGTCCTTTGGGTATATGCCAAGGAGTGGCATGCTCTACACTGCTTTCCATAGTAGTCACACGAGTTTGCAATCCCACCAGCAGTAAATGAGTATTCCTCTTTCCGCTCATCCTCTCCAGCATTTGGTATCATTTGTTCTCTTGATTTTTCTTTGGAACCTGAGAGAAAAGATTAATAGAATAAAGGTGTTATTAAGGGAGAAATATGTAAAAAGGTGGTAGTTAAAGGGTAGAGGGGAAAGAGGGCTATACAAAGAACTAGGGGAACAAAGGAGGAAAAATTCTACAGATACGCAATTTTTAAAAATCCTTAAATACAGAATGAACCTGATTGGGAAGGAAGAAAGCCCTTCCAGAAGCAATACGATTGTTAAATAAAAATACCAGTGCCAGAGGTGGGTTGCCCCTTATGAGCTGTTGGCCTGAGGGACTCTAGAGGTCCTTAAAACAATAAAGGCCATTGCCAATGATGTTGGTTGTTCTCTTGATCTTAATCAGTACTGGGGGTAAGATAAAATCTTAAAGTGGTTTTAATTTGCATTTCCCCAATTACTAATGACGTCAAAAAAGTTTTAAGATGTTTTTTAGCCATCTTTCTTTCTTCTTTTGAGAATTTAGATCCTTATCCCATCTTTAATTGGGTTACTTCCTTACTTGATTCTTTCTTTTTTGAGTTCATTATATATTCTGGATGTTAAACCTCTTCAGATGTGTCGCTGGTGAAGATTTTCTCCCACTCTCCTGGTTTTCTCTTCACTTCTTTGGGTGTTTCTTTTGCTGTACAGAAGCTTTTTAGTGTAATGAGGTCCCACTTGCTGGTTATTGATGGTAATTCCTGAGCAATTGATGTCTGATTTAAAACATCCTGTCTTCTATATCTTGTTGGTTACTGCCAATGATTCTTCAGAGTTTCAGGTTTCACATTGAGGTCTTTGATCCATTTGGAGTTGACTTTTGTGCAAGGTGAAAAATAAGGATCCCATTTCATTCTTCTATCGGTGGAAATCCAGTTTTGCCAACACCAGTTGTTGAAGATGCTGTCTATCCTCCAGTGAATATTCTTGGCCCTTTGTCAAATATCAGGTGATTCAAACTGAATGTACCCTTCTTCGGGTCTTCGATTATGGTCTATTTTTCTGCCAGTACTATGCTGATTATATGACTATAGCTCTAATACTGCTTGAAATCTGATATAGTAATTTCCCCTCTTCTTGGTTTAGCTTTGGTGGTTTCCATGATTTTAGGCATCCATTTCTGTTAAGTTTTCAAATTTAATAGCATATATGTTTTTAAAGCATTTCCTTATAATGTTCTGGATCTTTTTGCTGTCATGATGTGGGGAGCGAGCGCGGCCGAGTCAGCCAAAGATGGCGCCCTGGCTGGCTGCCAAGCCTTGTGACCCTCACTTGTTTACTCCAACTCGGGCAAGCGCTATGAGCCTGATCATGTGCTGCCTGCCTGATCAGAGACATCACCAAGCATGACCCTGCTACGTGGCCCAATGAGCTGCTATTCTGCCTACCTGCTGCGTGCGTGTGTGTGCCTTGATTGGTCCTAGCTGGGGGGAGGGCTGTTGGGAACAAAATATATAAGAACTGAAGCGCGCAATAAAAGAAGAAGAAGCTTGAACTTCACCTTGGTGTCTGTGTCGTCTCTCCTTGACTCTGCCGGACGGAGTCTTGGTTCGCGGCAAGTGGTGGCCTGTACGGGGAACATTCCTACGTAAAGAAAATAAGGTAAGGTCCACAGGTAAGTGGTAGAGATCTAGCGATAGTAAAGTTCCCAGAGTAGAGGGACGGAGAGAAAAGTCCACGAGCAAGTGGCGAAGCATAGAATACAATGGGATCCTTAATGTCCAAAGAGAAAGTAAAACTCGCTCTGGTGAAACTGTTAAAGACGTGAGGTATTAAGTTAAAAAGCGAAACTGTGAATAATTTTTTAGAGGCAGTGGTGCAGCATGCCCCGTGGTTTCTAGAGGAAGGATATATAAATCCCCCGCTATGGGATAGATTGGGTACAGCCCTCCAGGAGGCTGATGAGCCGGGGAACCTCCCTCCGGGGACCCTAGCCATATGGAACCTGGTTATGCCTGGGAGATACCTCTGGCAAGTACCAGGATGACATTGCTCAGGGCAGGCACTAGAGGAAGTGAGGGAGGAAGTATCAGTGAAGGGTGAGCCTGGAGAGTCAGAAGGGGAGTCACTTGAAGAAGAGGAGCTAGAAAGCCTCTTCTCACAGCTGGAACTTTCAACAAGGGAAAAGACAAGGGTAAAGAAGAAACTATGCTCGCTAGAACCCTCTAGGCCTAAAGAGGAACCGCCAGGTCCGTCAGCCCCACCCAAATGTTACTACACCCCTCCTCCGCCATTTGCAAATGAGGTGTCATGGTCGGGTTGCCACTCTTATAACTCGCAGACCTGGACAAAAATTTCATCAGAGACAGGAGCATTTCCAGTTTTCCAGGATCAAAATAATCAAAGGATCCATGAGCCACTAGATTGGAAAATAAAACAGCGGCTCAAAGAATCAGTTTCCACTTATGGAACCCAGGCAGCGTACATGCTCACCCACACACTCACCCAAGTTGAGAACCTCCAAAGAAACTGTATGACACCCTTTGATTGGCAAAATCTATGTAGAGCAGTATTGTCGGGAGGAGCATATCTTAATTGGAAAGCTGCCTACCTGGAGTATTGCGTGGAGCAGGCTGCGTTCTGGAAACGGTCAGCCTGCATGGGGTGTCGATATGCTGATGGGACAAGGCAATTTTGTGAACCAACAGACTGGATATCCAGCTCAAGTGTACAATCAAATTAACGAAATGGCAGTTAAAGCATGGAAAATGCTCTCAGGGACAGGAGACCTTGGGTCTAGCCTGTCTAAAGTATTACAGAGACCTACTGAGCCTTTTGCAGATTTCTTGGCAAGGCTAGTGGAGATGGCCTCACGAGTATTCCCCAATGTGGATGCAGCCATGCCGTTGGTCAAGCAGTTGGCCTATGAGCAAGCAAATAAACCCTGTAGGGATGCTATTCGGCCTTATAAACAGAAAACGTTAGATGTTTGGATAAAAGTTTGTAGAGATATAAATGAGACAACTATCCAAGGGCAGGCCTTAGCTGCAGCTATTGTAACTGGATTGAAAGGAGGTCCCTTGAAAATGGGGCAGGGGCCACGGAAGCCAATCCGGAAGGGATGCTTCAGTTGCGTCAGACAAGACACTTCAAAAGAGAATGTAGCAATTATGATCCTTCAGTGCAAAATAGGGGACGCCCTCAAATTCAGGCCACTTCCCTATACCCACCTTTACAATGCCCTCGCTGTCAGAAGGGGAACCATTGGGCAGGGGAGTGCAAATCTAAATTTGACATAGCTGGCAGACCTCTTGGCCCTATACAATTTGGAGCCAGGCCAAAAAACGGCTCAAGGGGCCCGATGCCTCAGGGCCCTCAAATATATGGGGTGATGCAACAGACAATGGGTCCCTCCGAGAGATGGCCAGTTCTACAACAGATCCCGCGATGTGGAGGGTCATGGAAGCCCCTAGACGAGCAACCCTTGGAGGCGTGGGACTGGACCTCTGTGCCACCTCCCGACTCATACTTATTCCTGAGATGGGAACCCAGGCCCCTCCATCTGACTATAATGGACCTTTACCCAAAAATACAGTGGGCCTTTTGTTGGGGCATAGCTCTGCTACCATGAAAGGACTTAACATCCACCCCGGGGTTATTGATCCAGATTATGAAGGGAACATAAAAATCATGGTCTCCTCTCCTAGAGGAATAACAGCCATTAGTCCAGGGGATCGAATAGCGCAGCTTTTAATTCTTCCCAGCTGCCATTCTTTGTATCCATCACAAGGACGAACCAGGAAGAACAAAGGGTTTGGATCCTCTGGAGGACCAGGAGCCTGGCTCGCCCTAGGCCTACAGGACAGACCAATGGCCCAGTTGAAAGTGCAGGGAGTGACCTTTTGGGGTCTACTTGATTCAGGTGCAGACATCAGTATTATAAGTCAGCAAGATTGGCCCAAAGGATGGCCAACCCAGCCCTCCGAACAAAACCTAAGAGGTATTGGACTGGCTCAGGACCCACAACGTAGTGCTAGCTACCTAACATGGGAAGATAAAGAAGGCCATTCGGGGATATTTCAGCCATTTGTATTAACAATCCCTATAACCTTGTGGGGGCGTGATGTGATGCAACAGATGGGTATCACACTGACTAACGAATACAGCTATAGCCCACAAAGTAAGGCAATAATGGCCAACATGGGTTACCATCCTGGACAGGGCCTAGGTATCCGGGAGGATGGACGTGCATCCCCGGTGACCTTGACACCCACCAAAAATCGTGCAGGTTTGGGTTTTTTCTAGGGGCCACTGAGCAGATTCCCATTAAGTGGAAGGTCAGTCAACCGGTGTGGGTACCTCAGTGGCCCCTTCCTAGAGAAAAGCTAGAAGCTGCCCACCAACTTGTTAAGGAACAGTTACTGTTAGGACATGTGCAACCATCAACTTCACCCTGGAATACTCCTGTATTTGTTATAAAGAAGAAATCAGGAAAATGGAGGTTACTCCATGACCTAAGAGCTGTAAATAATGCAATGGAAGTCATGGGCTCTGTGCAGCTAGGTACGCCGCTGATCTCGGCATTACCTAGAGGATGGCCTACTATTGTCATTGATTTAAAAGATTGCTTCTTCTCTATTCCTTTGCACCCTGGGGATACAGATAAATTTGCTTTTACTCCACCTTCTATA
The DNA here is from genome assembly GCF_000622305.1 of Nannospalax galili. NCBI lineage: Eukaryota > Metazoa > Chordata > Mammalia > Rodentia > Spalacidae > Nannospalax > Nannospalax galili. The sequence continues at coordinate 180,468 of NW_008337142.1, read as the reverse complement.
AATCATGGCAGTCCTGATGCTAGCTTTGAATGGACAGTTTTGCCCCAAGGTATGGCAAATAGTCCTACACTGTGCCAATTATATGTAGCCACAGCTATTCAACCTATTCGGGAGCGCTATCCCCAAGTAATTATTTACCATTATATGGATGATATCTTGCTTTGCTCTGAAAGCAAGACAATGCTAAATGAGGCCTACATATCTTTAACAGAGGCATTAAAACAATGGGATCTTAACATATCCCCTGAAAATGTACAAACAGACACTCAAAAGAACTACTTAGGAGCTAAGCTAACAGATACAATGGTTGAACCCCCTTAAGGTGACCATACGGGTAGACAACCTCACCACCTTAAATGATTTCCAAAAATTACCAGGAGATATAAATTGGATTAGGCCTTATTGCAAATTATCTAACACAGAATTACAGCCTTTTTTTGATCTATTGAAAGGTGACTCTGATTTATCATCGCCACACAGATTGACCGAGAAGGCACATCAGTGTATTGCTAGAGTGGAGTCCAGACTGAGCTCTGCGCAGGTTGACCGTCTGGACCCCCACCAGCCATTGTTATTTTGTGTAATAGCCACGGATTTGTCACCCACCGGAGTTTTTTGGCAGAAGGGGCCACTTATATGGGTTTATTTAAATCATTCTCCTAATAAGGTGTTAGCTTGGTATCCCGCTGCTGTGGCACAGCTGATTCTAAAGGCCATCAAATTAAGTATTCAGTCCCTTGGGAAACAACCTAACATAATCATTACTCCTTATACATCCAAACAAATAGAAGTCCTAACGGTTACTAATGATGATTGGGCGGTAGCATACACTAGTGCTACTGGAGAATTTGATAATCATTATCCCTCGGACCCTCTCTTGCAATTTGTCACCAATCACCCCCTCATCTTTCCAAAAATAACAAGGAAAGACCCCATTCCCTCCGCTTTGAACGTATTTACTGATGGATCCAAAACTGGAGTAGGTGCAGTTTATATTGAGGGGAGCAAGCCTCAGGTATACTTGTTCCCCAGCAATTCTGCACAAGTAGTGGAGCTCTCTGCAGTGTTGCAAGTTTTCCTAACCGTATCATTCAACTTAATTACAGATAGTCAATATGTAGCCAATTCAGTAAGACTTTTAGAAAATGTGGGAACAATAAAAACCTCTTCACAGGTCCACCAAATTTTTACAGCAATCCAAACCTGTATTTGGGAGCGATGTGAGCCATTCTGTGTTATTCATATTAGAGTTCACATTGGCCTCCCTGGGCCCCTTTCTGAAGGGAATACCATTGCGGATGAATATACTAAAACAATCTTCGCCTTTGTGATACAATCCTCATTTGAACTGGCAACTCAATTTCATGCAAAGTTTCATGTAAATGCAAATACTTTGCGACTCAAATTCAACATCACCAGAGAGCAGGCACGAAAGATTGTCTTGAATTGCGCACACTGTGTCTCTCTGCTGCCACAAAGAGGCGTTGGAGTAAACCCTCGAGGCTTAAAACCTCTGGCACTCTGGCAAATGGATGTCACTCATGTCCCGGAATTCGGTACCCTAAAGTACATCCATGTTTCTATTGATACCTGCTCAGGTGTCGTCTTTGCATCAGCACATACTGGAGAAAAGGCACAGCATGTTATTGCTCACTGTCTCCAGGCATTTGCGGCCTGGGGGATCCCTCAAAGATACAAAACTGATAACGGACCAGCATACACGTCTAGTAGATTTAAAAATTTCTGTCATGCCATGGGCATAAATCTTTCCCATGGTTTACCTTATAACCCCCAAGGCCAAGGCATGGTGGAATGGGCGAATGCCATAATCAAGCAACATTTATTAAAACAAAAAGGGGGAATAGGACAGGAATATCCATCACCTAAGGATAAATTGAATATCATACTTTTTATTTACAATTTTTTGAATTTGGATGCTGAAGGTCGAGCCCCGGCTGACAGGCACACCGGACATATTACTAGAAAACCTGTGTCAGTCCTATGGAAAGATGTTCTTACAGGTCAATGGAATGGACCATCTCCAGTGTTAACTTGGTCAAGGGGAGCTGTTTGTGTTTTCCCACAGGAACAAGAAACCCCTGTATGGGTTCCAGAAAGATTAACACGGCCCTTTAATACAATAACAGAGGAAGAAAACCAGGATGTTTCCCAGGATGCTACTGTGGATAAGTATTCTTGCCATGGGAATGTCAATGACTGATGGAGTATTGTTATGGGGCATAATTAGAGCCTTTCCACTTCCCCTGCCTTTGAGTTATACTGCACGCATATTCCCTCGATCTTTCTTTACCAATGCTTCCCTTGGCTTACCCACAGTCAGATATGAGTTAGAAGCTGAAGGTTTTCAAGCTAACCTATCTTTATCTGGACTCTTGTGCTTCTCATTTCAATACGCTGGTTGCATAATTTTGTATAATCAAACCGGGGGAAAATTTCAGTTGAAGCGTTGGAATGCTACGGAAGGGAATGTTACTATCTTACAAGGTTATATGCCCATCCAATTTTCTAAGTATGGTCACCCAAAGAATAAGACCACTCCCCCACAACCAAGGTGGGCCCCAAGGTGTCAGGGTGAGCGAGTATGGCCACCCTCGTGGACAGGGTGTCAGGGGAATAAGGTGGCCTGGGTAGATAAGGGGTATCATTTCACATTTTTACTATACCTCTCGACCAGCAAGAATAATACCTTTTATGGATATAATTATACTTACCAAAACCCAACACAGGCCCAGTCTAGTGATCCCTTTGATGTATGGCTTTTATGTGGTATTAATGGAAGCTGCACTGATATGAGTCCCATGTCAATGCTAAAAGGGGGATCTCTAAGAAATTGCTCCTTCCAGACTAACAACAGCCAGGTATTTGAGCAGGGAACCCAGGTAAATTGCACAAGGGGGCCTAGTATGCAGTTTCCCCACACGCCTGTATGCGTAGTGCCACCATTTTTAGCCAATACACTCAATCAAATTTCTAGTGCTACAGCAGAGGCCATGGCTGTTCAGGAAACAATAAATGGACAGCTGAAAGCTGGGATATTAATGCTCAACCAGCATATGGATTTGCTACAAGAGCAAGTAGATGTGCTAGGATAATTATCCATGCTGAACTGCATTCACCACTTATCTGGTTTGTGTGTAACCTCTGTCGAGTATCATAATTTCTCCAAAGCAGGTAATCTGTCCAAGGAAATTGGTCATCTGCTACAAGGAAATTGGAGTCTGGACTTAGACAAAAGATGGCTGAGCTGAGATCTTCTATTGTACTAATTAATAACACAAGAGGAGAACTTGCTACTGTAGAAGACTTTATCGCAATTCTTCAGAAGGCTTTCAGCTTCCTGAAGGACTGTGATGGAATGGCATTTTGGGGATTTTTACTGATTTGTTGCTGTGTATTCATGGTTGTGTGCATGAGATGCATGTGGGCACGACAACAGGCTCAACAACAACTTTTGATCCAGGCGATGGTTGAGCTAGAGTCAGGTGTATCTCCCCAGGTCTGGCTGAGTGCGCTGGATCGGTAGTCAATGACAGGTAAGACTCCCTCATACGCATACCAACCTAAGACAGATATGCAACCAGGCTGTTGTGATATTAATGATGGGTAAGGATGCGATATGGAAGGGGGCAACCTAAGACAGGCACGATCCCATACCAGACATGTTATAAAAACAAAAAAGGGGAGATGTGGGGAGCGAGCGTGGCCGCAAAGATGGCCCCCTGGCTGGCTACCAAGCCTCATGACCCTCACTTGTTTACTCCAACTCGAGCAAGCGCTATGAGCCTGATCATGTGTTGCCTGCCTGATCAGAGACATCACCAAGCATGACCCTGCTACGTGGCCCAATGAGCTGCCATTCTGCCTACCTGCTGCATGCGTGTGTGTGCCTTGATTGGTCCTAGCCTGGGGGAGGGCTGTTGGGAACAAAATATATAAGAACTGAAGCATGCAATAAAAGAAGAAGCTTGAACCTCACCTTGGTGTCTGTGTCGTCTCTCCTTGACTCTGCCGGACGGAGTCTTGGTTCGTGGCAATGATGTTTCCCATTTTGTCTCTGATTTTATTGATTTGGAGTTGTACTGTCTTTCTTTTCATGAACTGAGCTAAGGGTTGATCTATCTTGATTATCTTTTTAAAGAACCAGCTCTTGGATTCATTGATTCTTTGTATTGGTTTCCTTGTTTCTGTTTTGTTAATTTTTAACTCTGATTTTTATTTCTTCTTTGTTGGATTTGTGTTTGTTTTGTTGTTGTCTTTCAAGAGTCTTGACTTCCAAAGTTATTTATTTGTGTTCTTTCTGATATTTTAATGTAGGTACTTAGAGCTATAAAATTCCCTCTTAGGACTACTTTTAAAGTGTACCAGAGGTTTTGTTGTGTTGTATTGTCTTTTTCATTAATTCCAGAAATACTTTCATTTCTTTCTTAATTTCTCCTTTGACCTACTCATCAGTCAAGAGTGTATTGTTGATCTCTATGAGTTTGTATACTTAGTAGGGCTTCTTCGAGTGTTGATTTTAAGCTTTACTGCATTGTGATTTGATAAAATACGTGGAATTGTTTCAATTTTTTATTTGTTGAGGTTTGTTTTGTGCCCCAGAATGTGATCACTTTTGTGATGTTCCATGGCTTGCTGAATATTCTTTGATGCTTGGGTGAAATATTTGCAGATGTCTATTAGGTCTATTTGACATATGACATTGTTTATTTCAGATGTTTCTCTTTATTCTTTGTCTGGTTGACCTGTATAATGGAAACAGTAGGATACTGAAGTCCCGTGCTATTATCAGATTGGTATTAATTTGTGTTTTAAAGTTCTGTAGTACTGTTTTTATGAAATTGGGTGTAGCAGAGGTTGGGGTATATATGTTCATGAATGTAGTATCTTCTTGGCTTAATTGTTTCTTTGATCAGAATGAAGTGACCCTCTTTATCTCTTCTGAGTAGCTTTAGTTTGAAGTCTATTTTGTCAGATATTAGAATTGCAACTCCCACTTATTTCTTAGAGCCATTTGCTTGGAATACTTTTTTCCCATCTTTTCATGTTAATGCAGATCCTGTCCTTGAAGGCGAGATTGGTTTTTTGCAGACAACAAAAAGATGGATTTTGTGTCATATTCCATTTAACTAGCCTGTGTCTTGGTCCATGTCCTTTTAATTTGTTTGCATTCTTGCTCTAACTTTGTGTTTTCATAGCTATACCTTCATTTAGTTTCTTTGCATTGCACCTTGGGTATAGTCCTTCCTTTCCATAGCTCTTTATACTGCCTCAAGAATTCTCTGAAGGGCTGAAATTGTAGACATGAATTGTTTAACCTATTCATTTCATGGAAGATTTTTCTTTCCCCTTCAACTATAATACACATTTTTGCTGGGTAAAGTATTCTAGGTTGGCATCTATGGTCATTTAGAACTGAGAATACTTTGGTCCAGGCTCTTCTGGCTTTCATAGTTTGAATTGAAAAGTCACATGTAATTCAGATGGGTTTACTTTTATGTGTGACTTCTTGTTTTCTTTTGCACCTTTCAGTATCTTCTCTTTCTTTTGTGAGTTTTTTTTTTTTTAACTCTGATATGCCATGGGGAGTTTCTATTCTGGTCCTCTCTATTTTGTGTTCTATATACTTGTATTTGTATGGACATGTCTTTCTTTAATTTGGGGAAATTTTCTTCTCTAATCCTGTTGAAGATCTGAACAATACATTACCCAGAGAGTCTTCTCTTTCCTCTAGGCCCATGATGTGTAAATTTGGTCTTTCATTGTTTCCCTCATTTCCTCATATTCCATTCCTGTGTTTTTTAAATTTTCAGATAATCTTCACTTGAGCAGCCCAATTCTTGGACTTTATCATCCAGTCTTGATATTCTATTTTTCATTTCATTCATTCTATTGGTATGACTTTATCCTTTCATTTCTAATTGACTTGTAGAGTCAAGGCTTCACTTCCTTCTTCATTTCATCCTAACTTTTCTTCAATATTTCTCTTTTGTGTATTCAGTCAGAAGTTTGTCCCTATCTTCTTTTAGTTCTATGATGTGTTTGTTTGTGTGTTCCTTAATTTCATTGAAGTCTTTGACCATGTTACAACTGATCTTTCTAATTCTGTCTCCTGGTTTATCTCCAGGGGGTTCTCATTGTAGCACTCTTCTTTAAGACTGTTGGTGTTTGGTGGGAAAAAATTATTTGGAACTTTCATATTATTTTTTTGTGACTGGCATATGGATTTCCTTTGTTGTTTGTGAGTCTGGTGTGGGACTCAAGTCTTCCATTGTTGAGTTCAACTTTGTTTTGTTTGTATACTTGATGTACCCTGGCTGTTTACTTACTGGGTTGAGTTTAAATTTGTTTTTGTTTGTATACGTGATGGACCTTGTCATAGATCTGAGCTCACACAAAATCACCAACACCACTTTAAGAAAAGTAGCAAGGTAAGTGTTTATTTTGAGCGGGCGAGCTATCTATGGGAGTAGATGCAGCAGCGATCATTGTCAGTTCAGAGTTTTTATAGGATTACAGAAACATTATTCAAACAGGACACTTGTAAACCAGTCAGGTTGGTACAACATAGCAGAACACTGAATCTATTAATCAACAACCAGTCATTATACAGACAAGTGATACAGTCATATAACTTGGCAATCAACTTTGTAATTTTAAAATTACCCAGCTCCCTAGCTATAACAAGTATAGTAAGAAAGCTAAATTGGCTGTTACCAGGGGGTCATATAATAAGAGGGTGGTCTTACACTTTGTGTCAGGGTGACATAAAATAGCAAGAGAGTTACAGAAGCAAAAACAAACAGCCAGATGTAGAATGTCTGAGATTAGCACGTTCCACAGTTTTGTGGTTTGTGGTTGAGCTATTTCTTAGAACTCAAGGCTGTTTACTACTTTTAAATCTTGCCCATAAGTGGAAAAGAGGTTACTGTTAAAATAGCTATTCTGAGCAAGATGGAGTAACTTAGGTTAAGTTGCTAATATAGTTCATTCCCCATTCCTGTTGCTAGTAAAGTTAATTCTTTGCCTATTCAAGTTAAGCTTTCTTCTTGTATTTCTTCAATCAGCACAAGTTTATTATACTGACTTCTTAATATCATGAGTTTAACTGCCTGGAGCCTTCGATTAATGAATCTTACAAGAGCACTAAGGAGGTAGGGCCAAAGGGTAAATATTAGGAGACTAAGGATCAAGAGCCCTGTGACAGCACTGAACAGTGTAGTTAGCCAGGGTGACCAGGAAAATAAGGACTCATACCAATTCTGGTGATTAACAAGTTCCTACTCTCTGGCATTAATTCCTTGTTGAACCAATCTAATGTTATCTCTGATAACTCCAGTGTGATTTAGCATAAAAGCAACGTTTTTCACCTAATGCCATGCATAAGCCACGTGTTGCATAAAAGCAAGATCTGGCCCTCGACGGTTTTGTAACACTACCTGAGCTAAAGAATCAAGGGAGTAAGTTAAATTTTTAATTTGATGCTCCATGTCCTTTAAATTTGTCGAGTAAGAGCTTTGAAATTTATTTCTCCTTCGATCAGAGCAGCCATCCCTACTCCCATGGCTCCTGCTATTCCAGTTCCTATTAACACAGGCACCAGGACAGCCACCACAGCTCCCTTAGAAAAACGGGTACCACTAGGGGGTGCCAAATGTTCACATCCTTCTGTTCCTGAATAATAATAAACCTGGGGAATAAGATGGACCAAGATACAGAATTTGCCTGCAACAGTCAGGTATCTCTGACTTATACAGGGAGTCAACCCGGAAGTGCAAGCAAACCAGGTTCCCTCAGGTGGGACTAAATAGTATAGCCCTTCTAGGGGTGAAGTAAAGGGGTAAGATTGATTACACATCTAGTAATGGGGGACAGAGATAGGTCATAGGTGTGGCTATGAAAACAGATTCCTTTACCTGATAGGCTACCAAGGGTAAGTATGGGTTTAGAGCCCCAAGGGCAGAGATTCCTTGTGAGTACTTCATTATAAGTGAGATTTTGGAATATAGGATGAGTTAATTCCTACAGACATAATAGCCCCTATCCCTAAGTAATAGGGGGTGTCTGGGATCTAAACAAAGCCAGCAGTCTCTGGTGAGGTTTGGTTCAGTAGCACTGAAAAACTCATAAGTATAGAACAGGGACTTATATAATTCAGGGGGGGTCCCATCAAGAAACACCACTGGCGTTGACATACTCAGTAGGGGATGGTTTTGGTAAGGGATGATTGAGGAACTTGTTAGGTCCTATGGGTAATGGAAGGCTTAGTGGGATCTCAAACTTTTAAATAGTGAATTCTGACCCAGGATCTTTTCCTGAGGCATAGATCCGTATTCCCCATGTTCTTCCCACAAGCCAGCTTTTATCATCTTCATTTAATGCTTTTAAGACTAGTGGGGTTAAGCTTTCCCATGGTTATACCAGGAGTGCCATGCTGAAAGGAAATCCATTTATCTTTTGATCTGATCCAGGAAGCAAATGTTTCACAACCCCAAGTTCCACAATGCCATTTATTCTCACAGTTAGTCTGTACTTCCATCTGCTGGTCATCCATAAACCTGTGGCTTTGCAATTGTGTCTCATGATTGGGAGTTTCTCATGACTGGGAGATGAGACACAAATAGTTACTCTTACTTTTAAAGAAAACAGATCACAAAGGTCGAACAGAAAGCTGGGGGTGTAGCTAATGGTAGTGTTAGTGGCTAAGGTCTTACCATCTGAAGTTCTCTTTAATACCCAATTATCAGGGGATGGCTCATGGGGATTTCGGTTGCTGTACCCAGTTAACAGTTTTTATTACCCAGAAGGAGAACATAAGAATTAAGATTCTTTTATCAGTTTTACTTTGAGAGGATTGTCTGTTCTTTTTACCATCCATGTTTGAGGAATGTGGTCTGGGTGAGCTCTCTTGAGAATGGTGAATCCACTGGGCACATGCAACAACTTCAACAGCAGTTGGAGTCAGCAACATGATTGGGTACAGACCAGCCCACTTGGGTTTGAGGTTAGGAGCTTGATGTCCGCAGATTCAAATCCAGTCACCAGGTTCCAGATCTGTCTGTTCAGTGATCAGTGAGAGATGACTGTGAACATCTATACAGATAGTTGTTTCACCTTTGCCACTGCACATGTACAAGGGACCCTGTATAAAGAAAGGGGTCTATTAACTTCAAATGGAGGCCTGTTCATAGTTCTCAGTGTTGTCTGCTGCCAAGAGTAGATCACCAACATACTGTAAAAGAGCCTAATCCCAGCACTTGGGAGGCAGAAGTAGGTGGATCTCTGTGAGTTCAAGCCAGCCTGGTCTACATATTGAGTTCCAGGACAGCTGGGGCTACAGGGAGACCCTGTCTCAAAAATACCAAAAAAAAATAAAAAAAAGAGTTACCTATGGATGGGCTTCTTTGTAGCTAATTAGGTCTCATCTTAAGGCTTCATTGAAAAAGGTAGAGGAATTTCTGAACCCTTGTGGAAGCCATGTCCAAGTAAGCTGTCTGCTGTAGGACCCATCAAGGTCAGTCCACTCAAAAGCAAAGATAGGCTGGCTAATTGCTGCAATTGGCAAGGAGAAGAAGGCATCTTTCAAGTCAAACACAGAGTAAGTTTATCTCTCAGGCCCTAGTTCACCAAAGAGAGTATAAGGATTAGTTTCAGTAAGATGGATAACTTCAACCCTTTTGTTAACCTCTCTCAGGTCTTGAACAGGTCTGAACTCATTAGTCTTAGGTTTAGGTACCGGCAGGAGTGGCGTGATCCATGGGGAGTGGCATGGGATGAGGATTCCTGCTTCCCCAAGCTTGTTAATGTGCTTGGCAATTCCCAGTCTGGCTGGGAGGCTGGTGGGATATTGCCTTATTATGACTGGGGTTACTGTGCTAAGCAGGTGGATCATTAAAGGGAGCTGATGTTTTGCCAATCCTGGAGGGTTGCTTTCTGCCCACACATGGGGAATTCTGGTCTTCCATGTTTCTAACAAGGCTGATGGAACCCTTTGTTGCTCTTCTCCATGGGGAGCCTGATGTAGGATATATTCTTCTGACACAGGACAGGTAACAAAGAAAGTGGGGGTTTGAAGAGTTAAACTCACTGAGTCCCCAGTAAAGGTTATATTGGCCTTTAACTTATGTAGGAGGTCTCTTCCCAGCAAGGGGTAGGGGCAGTCCAGTATCAAAAGAAAGGAATGGGTAATAGTTCCTTTAGCCATATCTGTTAATTGTGCTTTAGTTTGATGATAAAACTGGTATTTTCTGGTAGCTCCTTGCCTTCAGGAATACCTAAGGACCTTTTTAGTACTGAAATGGCAGCCCCAGTGTCTACCATGAATCTGGTAGGCTTCCCTTCTACCTGTAAGGTGACCCTTGGTTCCTGGGGGTTAAGGGAAAAACCAAGGCCATGTCATACCACTTTGACAGATAGGGCAGTCTCCTTTCCCTTACAGTTAGGGTATTCATTCTTTCAATGACCTTCTTCCTTGCAGTAAGTGCATTGGTTCTTTTTAAGCCTGGGCTTGTCCAACCCATCCTTTGGAGGCCTATGGGGGTCTCTTCTGTCCCTCTGAGGCTGTCTAATGTCCCTTCCTAAAGAGACCACTAACACTTTTCCTATTTCCTTTCCCCTCTCCTTAGAGAGGGAGTCTTGGTTAACATAGACTCTCTGAGCTATCTCTACTCAGATATCAACTTTCCTTCAAAGCCCTCTAGTTTCTGTAGTTTTCTCCTAATACCTGGAGCCAAATGAGAGACAAAGGCAATATTTAAGATCCTTCAGTTCTCGGATTCCTCAGAATCAATAGGTATATAGAGGTGGTAGGCCTGATAAAGCCTTTCAAGAAAGGCAGCTGGGAACTCACCTGGCTCTTGTAAAGTCCAACTGACCTTAGATAAAGTCCTGTGTTTCCAGGCTGCCACTCTTAGTCCCTGCAACAGAGTCTGGAAGAACCTGGCAAAGTAGTCCCATCCCTCAGGGGTGTTAAGGTTCCAGTCTGGTTGGGCAGATGGGAAGACTGTCTCTATCACAGCCTGATCTTGGGATGGGAGACCATCTGCTCCCATGGCCGAGTGGGCCACTTCTCTCAGGATTCTGGTCGCTCCTCAGATGTAAAAAGTACCTGCAAAAGCTGATGGCAATCATTCCAAGTGGGAGGATGGGTTATAAAAATCAGTAAGTTTTGAGGGATCCTCTGAAAAGAGTGGGTTCTGAGACTTCCAATTATAAAGATCAGTAGTAGAAAAATGGGCATAGACAAACACGGACTTGCCTCCTTCCCCATTGCTTCCATGTGCCGGAGTGATTTCTCTTAAAGGCAGGAGAGCAGGTGGAACCAGGGATGTAAAGTCTCCAACCAAAAGATGAGTCCCGGTCCTGGTGTGGGATGGGCTTTGTACCTCACTCTCTGGAGGAGATCTATCATCAACAGCAGCAGCAGCCGCAGCCACTTGCGGTGGAGGTCGCAGAGTCTGGGAAATATAGGGAGGGGGTCTAGGGGATCCTCATTTTCCTACAGAACAGGGTATAATTTCTTAGGTTTAGAAACTGGGAGGAGAGCAGGGGGAGCTGAAGGATGAAGTGGAGGAGTCCCCTAGCTGAGAAGTGGGAGCTGAGGGATGGGGTGAAGGAGTCCCCTTCAGCTGAGAAGTCTGGCATTGTTTGATCCATTGTGGTGGGTCATTAAGTAAATCAACCCATGTAACTATGTAGGGAATCTGGTCAGGATGAAACCGATTACAAATCCTGCTGACAGAAGCTGCAATGGTTAAATCATAAGTTCCCTCAGAAGGCCAACTGGTCTCACTAAAGGTTGGCCGCTCAAGTTCGCACAGGGTCCGGAGCTTGGGAGCTTGACTCAAAAGCCATAGCCTCCTTATCTTTTCCTGAAATCAGAAAATTATTTAATATACATTCCAATGGGGTAGTACTCTTAGACTCAGTCTGATCCATGAGAAAAACAGACATCAATACAAAACACAAAACAAGACAAGCACAAGCAAACAACACTGACCAGGTTGCCACTAGGTCTAAGTTCCAGAAAATGACCCAACATTAGACTTCATAGCCAGGCAGTGGGTTTCCCCTCCGGCACCTGACTAGGGGAAGACTTGCTGCACCCAGCTTCCTACTTAGTATGTCTGAGCAGATACCAGAATCAGATGTCAAAAAGTCGCCAGCTAGCCCAGATCAAAAGAGAAACCAAACGAGGAGTGGTTTCTCAAGCACTAGCTGACCTTGCTGGTGGTGCCCCGGGACTACCCAGAGGGCTGGGGAAGACAGAAGCAGCCAGGACTGAAAAGCAGGTCCCCTCATGGCGTGGTCACCGAAGCCTCTGGCCCACAAGGCCCTCTGAGATCTCAGTGGAACATCCAAATGTTGTAGATTGGAGTTCACACAAAATCACCAGTACCACTTTAAGAAAAGTAGCAAGGTAAATGTTTACTTTGACTGGCTGAGCTGTCTATCTCGGGACTAGAGGCAGTAGTGATCATTGTCAGGTCAGAGTTTTTATAGGATTACGGAAACATTATTCAAACAAGACACTTGTGAACCAATCAGGTTTGCACAACATAGCAGAACTTTGAATCTATTAATCAACAACCAATCGTTAAACAGACAAGTGATACAGTCATATAACTTGGCAATCAACTTTGTAAATTTAAAATTAGCCAACTCCCTAGCCATAGCAAGTATAATAAGAAAGCTAAAATAAG
>NW_008337142.1:142405-167594 GCF_000622305.1 Nannospalax galili | reverse complement strand
TAGCAAGCAAGTTACAAAAGCAAAAACAAGGAGTTAGCCAGATGTAGTATGTCTGAGATTAGCATGTTCCACTGGTTTGTGGTTGAGCTATTTCTTAGAACTCAAGGCAGTTTTCTCCTTTTAAATATTTCCCATAAGTGGAAAAGAGGCTACTGTTAAAATAGCTATTCTGAGCAAAATGGAGTAATTTAAGTTGCTAATATAGTTCAGACCTTGGCTGTTTATTTACTGGGTGTGAAAAGCTTCCTGGTCTAGACTTCAGGGTCACTCTTGCTTTTACATTAGAGGGACCAGATGGCTCTAGTCAAGCTATTCAGAAGTTCCCTCAGAGGCCCAAATGCTCAGCGGCTCTAAGGCTTTCTCCTAAGTCTTGGGTGCCTCTACATTGGAGGTATTACACAATTTGGGAAGCTTGCTAGTTGGAGGCTGGAATCAAGTGGCAATCTGAAATGGTCTGAGCCCTGATTAAAAGACAGGGAAGCCTAGCTATGCAGCAGTGGAGGGGATGTAGGCAGTCCCAGTTTAGGGGCTGGGCATGGCAGGATTTGGGATGCTCACTGTGCTGGACAGCTTTAGTGTCAACTTGACACCCCTGGGTTGAAGGAGCCTCAACTGGGGAATTTCCTCTCTTGAACTGGCCTATGGCCATGTCTATGGGGAATCTTTTGATTATTGAGTGATGTGGGAGTGCCCAGCCCACTGTGGGTAGTGCCACCCCTGGGCAGGTGGGCCTGTGTTGCATAAAAAAGCAGGCCGAGCAGGGACCAGGGGAGCAAGCCAGTAAGCAGAGTTCCTCCATGGTCTCTGCTCCAGCTCCTGCCTCCAGGTTCCTGTCCTGAGTTCCTACCTTGGGCTCCCTGATGAAGTGTGACCTGGGAGATGTAAGACAAATAAACCCTTTCCTCCCTAGGTTGGTAGTGGACAGAGTGTTTTGTCACAGCAATGGAGAAACAAACTAAGACACTCACAAAGAGAGGCCAGATTTAGAGAATTTCAGGCAGTGTGGAAAGTCCTGGGATGCCACTAAAGAGCAGAGAAGCCTAGACCTAGAGCAATTGTAGGGGCTTCAGATGGTCCCAGTGGAGGGGAATAGGCATGGCATGATTTGGAGAGCTCACATTCTTGTGGCATTAAGAGGGTAGTCAAACTCGCTTGGGTGCTGTTCCCATGTCTAAAAGGAGAACAGTATGTGTGGTGGAGGAGATTGGAGTTGCTCAGGCTGTAGGAAAGTCAAGGCACAGTGGGTGGCATCAAACTTACCAGGGAAGAAAGCTGGTCTCAGGAATCCAAGCCAAGTTGAGGGTGGGGACAGCCAGGGTAGAAGGCTGGTCTCTGGAGTTCAAAGGCAAGGTGGGGGCAGGGACAGCCTTTTAAGGCTCTAACAAACTATACTGAAATATTGAGCTGGTCTGAGGGCAGAGGATCAGGAAGCAATGGGCAGATCCAGAATAAGAAGACAGTACAGAGATGTCCCAGGGTGCGAGACCAAATGTGGGCCTGTACTCAAGGCTAAAATAACAACAGGATGGTGGGACAGGGACAGGCTCCTAACACTTTGTCCCCAATTGGTGGTGCTATTTTGTAGAATTAGGACATGTGGCCATGATGGAGGAAGTCCATCTCTGGGGTGTGATTTAACCTTGCCTCATTTCCAGTTTCTCTCTTCTGGATTCCTGGTCTGCTTCAAGAAGTAAGCTTAAAGCTTTCTGTACCAGCTGCCTCCTGCTGCCATGTGTCCCAGTCATGATGAATGCTTAGCCCTCTGGAACATAAGCCCAATAAACACCTCCTTCTGTATGTTACCTTGCTCATTGTATTTTACCCCAGCAACAGAAACTAATTATTACACTGAACTTTATTATTTAAAACTGTACTTTAATGACAACACCAATTAGAGCCTATATATAAGAGTTCCGACAAGAAGTCCACATAGGTAGTTCTTGGAACATAGAAATTCACAGTGAGCTCACACATTCAATGCCACATAAAAACGCAACTCTCAAATATTATAAGCACTTCCTGAGTGCATCTTAACTAATCAAAAGGCAGATCTATATGTTGTTGTAGCAAAACTTTCCTATAAACTCTAAATAGATTTTGTCATCTACAAAGAGCCATATAATCCACGGGGGAAACAGAATGTGTTTCAAGAAATGTTGTTGGCTATTGATTCATATTGAAGTATTGGCTATTTAAAATAATTATGTCTTCTTCCAAAGTCTCATGAATTTCATAGTATCCCAAATAAGTGCACTTTATTGTAGATAATGGCAATTATGACAAGATATAAGAGACTTTTTCTGTAGCCTCTTCATGGCATCTTTGATTTCCTTGTTCCTCAGAGTGTAAATCAAGGGATTCAACATGGGAATCACTACAATATAGAACATAGAAGCAAATCTGTCAAAACTGGAGGAAACCCCAGAGCTGGAACGCAGATAGACAAAAACACCAGAAATATAGAAAAGAGAAACAGCTGTCAGGTGAGAAGCACAGGTGTTAAATGCCTTGAACCTGCCTTTAGTTGAGGTGATCTTCATGATGGACAAGATGATATAGATATAGGATATCAAGATAATTAAGGCATTCATTATCCCAAAGACTGTTGCTATTATTACAAACAAGACTTCTGCAAAGAAAGTGTCAGTGCAGGATAGATGTAAGAGAAGAGATACATCACAAAGGAAGTGCTTGATGACATTAGATCCACAGAATTGGAGCTGCATCAGGGCACAAATCTGAGGTAAAGAACATGTGAGTCCTCCCATATATGATCCCAGCACCATCTGAACACAGAAGGTGGGTGACATCATAGATGAATAGACCAGAGGGTTACAAATGGCAGCATACCTGTCATAGGCCATGGCTGTCATGAGGCAAGATTCACTTGCTGCCATCATTGAAAAGAAGAAATACTGAACTATACAGCCCACAAAGCTGATAGTTTGCTTTTCCTGGAAGAAACTGAAGAGCAGTTTAGGGACTGTGGAGGTGACATAGCAGAGGTCTATGAAGGACAGATTACTGAGGAAGAAGTACATGGGGGTGTGGAGGTGGGAATCCATCCTTATTAAAACAATGAGGCACAGATTCACAGTCAGAGTTGTGCTGTAGATGATCAGGAATATGATGAAGAGCAGTGTTGTAATTCTGGGGAAATCTGAGAATCCCAGGAGGATGAATTCGGTGATCTCGGTAATATTTCTTCCTCCCTTCATTCCTTCAGTGCTTCTATCATGACAAAGGTAAATCATGTTGTTGATCCAGGTAAAATTATAGCATCATCATTTTCATATCTTTTTCTCTAATGAGTCATGAGAAGTGACTCACTATCTTTCTGTGGGAAGACCTCAGCCTTTCTTCTCCAGTTGTCAATAAACATCAACTGAGAGTTTTGATTTCCCAATTATTTCATGGAATTTCATGAAATTGAAAAAAGATCTGCAAAAATCAGACTACAATACAGAATTCTGATTTGAGACTAGATACCACACAGTTGCTTATTCTCTGCATTTTGATAACTCAAAGATCTATGTAACAGTCTCCATCTATTTAACAAAGAAGCTTCTTTACTGAGTGGTGACAGAACACTTATCTCTAAACAGAGGATAAGAATTTAGAACATAGTAAGAAATTGCATTGGTTTAGGAAAATGGCCATAGTAGGTTCTCCTCTAGTGTCTATGGCTGTGTACATGTAATGAGAAAAATCAAAGAAGAGGGCAAGAAATTGAGAGGGTACTGTACAAAAGATGAGTTGGAAGGAAGAAAAAGGGGGTCGAGATCAGGTAAATACAGTGATGACATGTAAAATTCTCAAGAAACATTTTAAAATTTGAAACTTTCAAACAATCTGAAAATTCTTGCATTAAGCCAACAAAATAATTTAAAATTTAAAAATAAATGTTAAATATCAGCGATTGAAATTAATATCTTCTCCATGATAATTCTTAAATTTTTGGCTGGGTAGTTGACTTGGTGGTTAAAGGGATAGCTGAATAAGCACCAGGATCTGAGTGTGATCCCAGCTCCACAAAATGCTGGACTTGGTGAGAGTAGAGAGATGCATTAACAGTCTCTCTACCACCTGTTCTGCTATGTTCCATAAATTTTACATGTAGAGGTTTCATGGATGATTTGTTACTTTGGGCTGGGCACCTCTCAGACACTTATTTTCTGTTTGACCATTTTCAAAATTCTGTATCAGTTTGTCTGATGCAAAAAGAAGCTTCCTTGATCTCTCAACTCTAGGAAAAAAAGCTTCATCATGCAACACAGGGTGAACAACATAGAAATCCACATTTCAACAAAATGTAGAGAATAAGGGACTGCAGAGTTCATATTCCTGGATAGGGATCCTGTATTAAACCTTTGCCACCCAGGAACCAGGGACCATTGTGGAAGATGGGTCAGAAAGACGGTAAGAGCCAGGAGTGTTTGATGACCACAAAGAATCAGTTTTCCAGGTAGCTAGGAACTTGTCCATATAAATTTAAAGCACTGGTGAGAGCATGCACAAGACCCACGTAAACTCAAACTAGACAAAAACCAAGCATGGAACAGATGAAATGGGTAAGAATGCTAAGTCTCATTCTAGAAACTATTAGCAGCAAATCACTGCAAGGTGAGGAAAGTTAATCATCTTTAAGAGAATGAGGCCAGATAGGCTGACAGGGACCAATGAATGAATTCACTCCAAAGGACATCTAGGGGTACAATCTTGAATTGATAGACCATAATATATGTGACAGAATGCATGAAATCTGGTGGGAGACTGTGGAGCAGGTGAAGATAGAGGAAGGTGTCTAAATATCATTAATATATTAAATGATATGCACAAGAATTCAATAAAAGATACAAATATAGTTTAAAAAACTGAAACTTGGTAGTCCACACTTGTAATCCAAGTCCTGAGACAGACAGATACTGGGTGATCACCGGCCAGCCACCCTAGCCTAATAAGTAAACCTCAGGTCACAGTGAGAAACCCTGTCTCAAAAAATATTGGGGATGACTCCTGAGGAATGACAGCCCAGACTGTCTTGTATCTTCCCCGGGCACATCCATACATATACACATAGTCTCCCCCTCCCCAAGACACACCCCAATATATAAAGACAAAAGTACTCCTGATAGCCCTTGTAGAACTTCCACTTCATGGTCATGAAAGTGTACATGGTATATTTTTAATTCATCTTATATGAATCTAAAAGTTTTCCCTCCTGAATTATCTTAGTAGGTATTTAAATCTTATTAATGTTTTAAGAAAAGTTATTTAGATCATTCAAACTAGTTTATCAAACCTTTGTATTTACTAAATCTCCAAACTAGAACATAATATCATCATTTACATTACTGATATGCTTTGGTTGAGCAGGAACATGTATACACAATCTTCCTTGGGCAGCCTTCACAGGAAGTGCTACAAAGGAGGTGAGCAAAGCTATTGTCCCTGAAGATTTTCTCACTACTAGGGTGTTTTGGCTCTTGGTAAATATCATCAACACATGGTGAAGGGTTCAGATTTTAGAGTGCTGTTACCATCCATGTGTTCAAATTATCAAAGTAATCAAATTATCGAATTATCAAAAGTGGCTGAACGTACTTAATTTAATCTACTCATTGTCATGTAAGAACAATGAAAAGCCACAAACCACAGGTTATAAGAAATAAATGCTACCAGCCAGACCATAGGCACCATTCAGTAGGTGTTGGTTACCATCACTGATTGCAGATGAGCAATCATGAATGATGTCTGTACCTATGAATAGAAATGCCAGGGATGTTAGATGTTCCTTCCATCTTCAGTAAATTACAGAGAACTCTCTCATCATCCCTGCAGACAAGGGCACATCACTAACTCTATGTAAGAGTCTATGGAGACCCTCTGTTCATGAAGGTCAAACTCCTCAGAGCCACAAAGATACATGCAGCCTTAATCAAATTCCATTTGCTTTCCTTGACAATTGGATCACAAGATCAAGGGAGAGCCAACATCATACTATGGTCATTCTTGATGTAGACAAAAGATCAGATAAGTGTTATACATCCAAAATTTAATAGAGTTATATTTTTACACCACCAGTAAGTTAGGATTCACTATCAGTTTCATCAAAATAACACCTATTCCCAATGCTCCAAACTTAGATAGCCCTTCCTTGAGGTGAAAGAGACAGTCAATGATGAAAGACAAAAGATAATTGTAAGATGAACAAAGCACTTTCACTTTCAGTTACTAAAAGTTACTATGAACTTTGGTAACACATCATCCTTAGAATAGCAGTCAAAATCAATCAAAACTTGGAAATAACTTTATGAATTGGTATGAATTTGCGATGTGATATGTTACTATGTCACATCAAAATGGAAAAACCAGCACTTCCATAAATGATTATAGAAGACCTCACTCACTACAGAGAAACGTTGTTGTAGGATGAAATGTATATGGCTTTATATAATGTTGAATTAGAAAATAAATTTTAGACACATACTACATAAAGAAAATTGTGATTTCACTGCAGTGACATGGGATAAAAGGAACCACCACTGGGTTTTTGAAAAGGACAATGTTGCAATCATAAAGATAAAATAGTTGTAAACAAACCACTGGCAAATGCAGAAAATGGTTTTATTTTTAGCAGAACATCATGTTTTATAGAATTTCATTGATTCATCCTATCCTACTCTCATACTCTCTCTCTCTCTCTCTCTCTCTTGTGTCTCTCTCTCTCATAACAAATGTGCCATTTAAAATATCAGATATTCGCCGAGTGTGGTGGCACATGCCTTTAATCCCAGCACTTGGGAGGCAGAGGCAGGTGGATCTCTGTGAGTTCAAGGCCAGCCTGGTCTACATAGTGAGTTGCAGGACAGCTGGGGCTACAGGGAGACCCTGTCTCAAAAAGACCAAAGAAAAAAAAACATCAGATATTGAACATAGTAAGTGATTCTTGGAATGCTCTACTCCTCAGTGCCAAGCATCATGTATTTTCCACTACTATATTTCAGCAAACCTATTTTTGTACCTATTTCAATTCATTCCTTCATCTTGAATTTATATATATATAAAATCATTTTATTTTATTTTATTTTTGTGATTTTCATTTAAAATAATTTAGTGGTATTTAAAATCCCCTTCCCATACCCACTTCCCCTCATTGCCTCCTGCCCTATTTAATGCATTCTAATGATATATATATCATTAGAATAATTATATTATATATATATATATGTATCCTATAGAGTCTAATTTGTACCTCCAAATGTCCTTCACTGTGGACCCATCCAATGGAGCCTGGTTAACCTACCAAGAGTTGTTTTCTTGTAACAGACTGTCTCTGGCCAAAAGAAAACAGAATTTTGCAGACGGTCAGTTACTCCACTCAGCAATGACAGCTTGCACAACTCTCATGCAAGTTCCCAAGAGAAATAAATACCAACCATAGACATGAGGAAGTAGGTAAGAAGCTCCAACTCTGCAAAAGGAAATTTGGTCCAATAGACAGTTGCCAGAAGAGGCAGAGGCAGTCTCATTTTGATTTTTTAAAAGTATTTTCTTGGGGGCTGGAGAGATGGCTCAATGCTTAAGAACACTGAATGTTCTTGCAGAAGACCCAGGTTCTAATCCCAGCACCCACATGGCAGCTAACAACTGTCCATAACTCCAGTCCCAGGGGACCCAACAGCCTCTCTGTCTTCCACAGGCATTGCACAACACGGTGCACTTACCTACATGCAGGCAATACACACATACACATAAAAAAATAAAAATAATAAAGAAAATATTTTTTTAAATTTTTATTTTATGTGTATGGCGTGTATTGCCTACATGTGTATAAGTGCACCCTTGTCATGCAGTGTCCCAAGAGGCCAGAAGAGGGAGTTGAATCCCCTGGAACTGGAGTTAGGATGGTGTTACCCTCCATGCTGATGCTAGGAATTAAACAATGGACTTCTGTGAGAGAAGCCAGTCTTCTTAACAGCTGAACCATTTTTTCTGCCCCTCATTTTGATTTTTAAATTGATTTGTTTGCCATATGTGGCAACACCCACCTTTAATCCCAGCACTCCAGGGAAGGAGGAGGCAGATATGAGTTTGAGGCCAACCTGTTCTACATAGTGAGCTCTAGTTATGCAAAACTACAAAGTGAGACACTGAACAGCACAAATGACACTTTTTATTTTGCGTGTACATGTGGAAGCCAGAGGTCAACTTATAAGGGTTAGTTCTGTCCTACCACTATGAGGCGCCTAAGGATTAGACTAAGGTCAATATCAGGAACAAGTGCCTTAACCCACCTAGCCACCTTCCATCCCTCAACAAAAATATTAAAGATGTTAATAAAACCTATTTTCTCACTGTTAGAGAGTGTTTACTTTTAAAACACATGGAAGGACAAGCTTGTAGTAAATTTTAAGGGTCTAATACCTTAGCTATGATAAAATTTCATTATGTGAAGCTGGTGCTTAGAAGTTGACAGAGAAAAGTTTCCAAGATTTTGGAACATATTAGAGAAGGGGAAATATACAAACAAATCCAGCTTCAGAAATGAAGCTAAGCTATTTTTGTTTAATATTCTATATATTTTCATGAAGTTCAAAATCTTTTGGTTTATGCTTACAGTGATGCTAATATAATACTTCAGATATCATATCTGTTGTCAGATTTAATGAAAATATCTTTAAATTATTCACTTTGACAGAGAATTCTCATAGATTTCAAAGTTTTTATCAGTTCACTGAAAATAAGATACTTCTGATCCACCAACTCACTAAATACCATCACTATTTTACTGTATTCTAGTGGCTGGTGAGCTGTGTTTGATGTATTCTGCATAATCAACTAATCATAGAAAAGAAAGCAGAATCAGGTTTTTTCCCTTATTCACAACACAATTACTCTGAAGCTTCATCTTGTTACAATTTGGCAAACTAGGGGCTGGAGAGATGGTTCAGTGGTTAAGAACACTGGTTGTTCTTACAGAACACCTGGGTTGGAATCCCAGAAGCCACATGGCAGCTAACAACTGTCCATAACTCCAGTCCCAGGGTATCCTACAGCCTCTTCTGACCTCTGTGGGCATTGCACAACATGGGTGCACTCACATACATGCAGGCAATACACTCATACACATAAAATAAAAACAATAAATAAAATATTAAAAAAGAAACACTCTAGAAACTCAGTAAATTATTTTTTGTTGTTGCTCTTTTTGAGACAGGGTCTCCCTGTAGCCCAGCTAGCCTGGAAATCACTATGTAGACCAGGCTGGCCTTGAACTCAAAGTTATCCATTACCTCTGTCTCCCATGTGCTTGGATTAAAGGCAAGCACCACCATGCCCAGTGTAATATTTTATTTTATTCAACTCATAAATACTGAATTGAAATTGTATAAGATTTCCTACCAATTTCACATTCAACTCTAAATAGTCCTATTATTCCCATTTTATACCTTGAAATAGGGAAGATAAAAAGCTCAACGTCAAGGCCAGTACTTACAAAATTACATAGCTGGAATTCAGCACCATCAGTTACACACAGTGACATGTGGAAGTTTGAGTGTATTCTTTCTTAGGTGAGAGAAGGAGAAAAACAACCCAAGAAAGAGCCTTAAGTGGAAGGTGGGGAACTGAGCAGAGGGAAGAAATAAATAATGGGAAGTGCTGATTCAAAACAGCCTGTTCCCATGGAGTTTACAGGAGGACTCCCTTACTGAGGTAGTGTGGAAGGCTCCATTTTCTGTGTTTTCTTCTGATCTTGATCCAGATCCAAGGAGACAGATTTCTTGTCAACCATTGAGATTGCCTATTTCTTTATCAAAGTATTTTTTCTATGGGCTTATTGCACTCCTGGAGGGTTTTCTGGCCACAAAAATTGCTGTCAATTCATAGCAGGAGAGATGGTCACACTGGAATCTCTTAATTATACAACTGAGAGCAGAGTTGAAAAGAGGAAAGATAATTACAAGAAAAGACACCCCTGGTATTTGCTCTCTGATGTCTGGCTGTGGAGTTGTTGTCCCAGAGTGGCGTCCCTGCCAGTTTCAGGCCCTGTGCTGCCATGTCCCTGCTGAATCCAAATTCAATTTCCATAGTCTTCTCAGGATAACAGAATTGTAGTTTGTCTTATCACCTTTGGAGTCATTTCACTGGAGAGGACACAGACATGGCTCTAGTTCCAAAATCTCAATTTGAAGCTAGAAAACCTGAGACCAGAGGTGGTCAAGATGGCATAGTTAGTAGTAATATTGACTGATGATGATGAATTAGCTATGTATATACATCACTAGTTAGAGAGCAATTTCATTTCTGATGAATATGTTTTCTCAAACTCTTGATCTAAATCATCCAGCACAGAAACCCCACAAAGCAAATGCAGTATTCTTTCTCACGCATGTGTAAAGAAAGCATGTCATTAAAGAATGTGACAAAAGTAACACAAGACAGCCACAACTTATGATTTGAATTATGAGAGTTAAGATCCAACATTATGAGTTGCATTCTGGCTGACAGTTGAGGGATAATGAGCTTGAACAAATTTACATCTCAATTTTTAAGTATTTTTACCAAAGAAATCACCTAAAAGTAGTAGCAGATTCATAGAGAAATCCTTATCAAAACCTCATCTATCCAGAAAGAAACACTGTCATGACATTGGGGAAAGAAATTTGCTTCTCTTGATACTACTATGTATTTCTTTTGAAATTATAACATGATTCATTAAATATACCTTAAATAAATGGGATATTAGGACTGACAGACTAATTCATATGCTTAAGGCACTTGCAACTGAGCTGCTCAACCTAAGATTCATCCCTGGGACTCACATGATGGAAGGATAGAACCAACTCCCAAAAGTTAGCTGTCCTTTGATCTATACATGTGTGCCAAGGCATGAGTACACACACACACATACACACACACACACACACACACACACACACACACACACACTAAATACCTAAATGTAATAAAATTGGAGGGTTTTGTGAAACAGGGTCTCACTATTAGTACTGACTGGCCTGGCACTCACCATGTTGGTCAGGCTGGCCTCAAAATTACAAACACATACTGCCCCTGTTCCCTCAGGGTTAAGATTAAAGGCATGGACTCCCATGCATTGCTAATTTTATTTTCATAAATATTATAGAAATCTTTCACCTATATTCTCTCTGCTTTTATTGCCCTCAAAATTATATTTCTTCCATCCATCTTTTATTGTGTAACTAATTTCTGCTTTTCTTCTGCTCAGTAGTGCTCTATTTTATGACAAAATGACATCTTAACCTCTCCACAACTGATAAATATTTGTTCTTTCCCCTTCAGGACAATTGCTGGTAATGCTACTATGATCATGTTTTTTGAGCTTTCCTTGTACATGAATGGAAACTTCCCTAGCTTCACACGGAAGACTGAAGTTGCCGAGTTGAATTGGGTGCATACATTCAACTTCGTCATATAGCTCGAACTTTTTTCCCAATGATACTGTGTGAATTCATTTCTCAACAGCGGTGCGGGGAGTGTCTGCTGACATTTCCAATGTCAGGTTGCTAACTGTTCAAGCTGGCAGATCAAATTACAGTATTCACTTCTACTTCACTACTTGATAATTAGGCCAAACACCATGTTACGTGTTCATAGACATATTATGTATTTTTTCTATTTAATATTAATTTATTTTTGATGATTTTATGCATGTATACAAGGTGTTGTGGTCATATTTACCCACCCCTTAATCTATCTTGTTCTGTCCCACTCCTGTTGACCCACTTCCTCCCAAGCAGTTCCCTGTTGCTTTCATGTCTTCTTTGTTTGGTTTTGGTGCAGGTCTTGTGCAGGTGGTCACAGATGCTGTCTTTGTGATTTCAAAAGCTGTGTCATGCCCACACACTCCTCCCCTGTATTCGGGCTCCTACAGTCTTTCCAGCTCCTCTTCTGCAATGTTCTTGGACCCTGAAGGGGATGATATAGATGCCCTGTTTAATACTGAGTACTCAACAGTCACTTGGTCTGAACATTTTGGGAAAATTATGAGTCTCTGCTTTAACCATGATCCAATGCAAAAAAAAAGATTTTTTTCACAAAGGCTTAGAGCAGCACTAGTCTATGGGCATAAACATAAATATTTACAAAGCAGTTTGACATGTCCATTTACCAAAAAATCAGTAGTAGTTTCCCACTGGGGCTTTTGACTGCCTCTGAGCTTTTGATGGATCAGGTTTACAGTGCTAGGAATATATTTCTTTCCATAAGGCATGCCTTGAATCCAACCAGTAAGTAATTATTTGCCCCTGAAACAATCATGCCATTATTGTACCAGTGAGCATATCTTGTCAGGCAGGTCAGTATTGTAGCATGCAGTGTCCACAGCTGCATAAGACTGATCACTGCTCTCCCCTAACAGCCTGTCTAGCACCTTCCTGTGGTATGAATGCTAACCAGCAGGAAAGAAGCTTCCAGCTCAGTTTCAGATTTATTTCTCTATGTCCTATGTTCAAAATATATGGTGTCTTATCGATAAGATTTCCATTACTTCTGGTGGTCAGGAAAAAACAATACCAATAGACTGCACTGTTTTGGGAGCCTCTGGGAACTTCCTATCAACTCAGGGAGGTTTTCCTAACCTGGAGCTAAGGTTTTATTTTAAATATCTATGACCTCTGGGGGCAGCATTATCAATTGTGCAGAATAGTTCTGTTAAAAATTCTCAATATATATGTCAGGCGTGGTGGCACATGCCTTTAATCCCAGCACTTGGGAGGCAGAGGCAGGCAGATCTTTGTGAGTTCAAAGCCAGCCTGGTCTACATAGTGAGTTCCAGGACAGCTGAGGCTACAAGGAGACCCTGCCTCAAAAAGACAAAAAAAAGTCTCAATATATAAAAATAGATTACATATTACATTAGGTGGTTGGCTGAAATAGCTAGTCTTTTTTTTTTTCTTGAGGGATCTGTCTTTCATTTTCTGGATTATCTGAAGTATTTCTTCACATATTCTCAATGCCAGTCTTTTGTCAAGTGTGTCTTCAAGTGCCTTCTCTCATCTGTCTTATAATTTCATATTTGTATTCATTTTGTGGGAGTAGTCCTAACTTTTTTGTATATCTATGATCCCACCATGATTTGATGCACTATTTGGAAATGATATTGTTTCTACAACTGGAAGAACACAGAGCAATAAAATGAAAGTATTTTAAATGCATCTATCATGACATGAGTACTGTTGTAGGTACTTATATGCACTACCATAATATCCCAGATCAGAATATAAAGATTGAGAGAGATGGTCATTTGTCAAGTGGGATATGTGTCCCTATCTGCAGACTGTCAGCCTCATTGCTGTTCTTAAGGGAATGAGTCCTTCTCGTCTCTGTAGTTCCAAGGTGCCAGGCACAGTGCTCAACTTCCTGTAAGTGCTCAGTAGATGCTAAATATTTGAATGTGTTTGGGTCTGAAGGTGAACTCCTCTTTATGTCTATCTATGCAGGTGGTACTCTGTCAGTATATCTGAGGAAATGACTTAGCGGGAAGTCTTCCCAAATATACTTCATCTACTTCCTTTCTATCTCTGTTTAACTTTGAGAATTTCAGTGGTTTTTCTGCCTCCTGACACAGCAGCTTCTGAATATTGCTTTGATGGGCCTAGAGTGCTAAGATCAGATAGCTCTATGTATAGATTACTGGTGACCTTTATGAATAGAGCACTTTGGATGCCTTAAAGTCCCTGCAGTCTCTTTTCATAGACCAATTAACATTTAAGTTATGAGGTCTATATTGTAAATGTACTGTCTCATTTAGCATATGGAAAATGATGTATAGATGACATACAGTGTTTCATTCAAGCAGCAAAGCTACTCAGTATCAGCAGAGGAAGCAGGAACATTTCTCTGATTTCCCATCTTTTTCTTTTCCACTGTACAGTCCTGGCTTATAATTTTCTTTTTTCTTTCTTTTCTTTTCTTTTTTTTTTGAGTCAGGATCTGTCTGTAGCCCCAGCTGAGCTGCACCTTGCTATGTGGACCAGGCTGGCCATGAACTCACAGAGTACCACCTCTGGAGAGCTGGAACTAAAGGTGTGGGTCACCACACCCAGCCCTTATATATTTATCTTTACATGGATTGTGTCACACACAGCCAAGAAAGAACACATGATGCATTATTAAACACAGACATTTATGTTTATCCATAAACATTTTTACAATTCAGAATTCTACATTTCTAAATGTCATTTGAGCTTTCATAGGGATAACCATTGAAGAAATAGAAAAGGAACTGAAGATTCTACAATATGTGTAGTTAGCAAAGAGAAACGTGTGTGTGTGTATGTGTGTGTGTGTCTGTGTCTGTGTGTCTGTGTCTGTGTGTCTGTGTCTGTGTGTTCATGTGTATGGACTGGTTTTGAAGCCAGAGGATAACCTCAGGTGTCCTTCTTCAGGAGCTGTCCACCTTGTTTTAGATGTGGGTTCTGGGATCCCTAATAAGGACAGGCTGGTGGCCAGGAAACTCCAGGGATCTACCTGTCCCTCTTGCCCAGTGCTCATATTACATGCACATTCTGTCACATCTGGCTTTTTATGTGAGTTCCACATACCAAACCAGTGTCCTCATGCCTTACAGTTACAAAACTGAGCTATCTCCTCAGTCCAAACAAAGAGAAATGCTTTTACTCTTCATTTGTCAATAAATAATAAGTGAAACTTGTTTAAGCTTGCATATCATCCTCTATAATATTTTCTGTTTAAGCCCAAATAATTAATGAGATCCTTCTTCTCCCTTACACCATAAGTTTACTTCAATCAGCTTGCATTTTATTAAACATAAAATGTGAATGTAGATAATTTTATTAGATAAATTTATTCTTTATGAATTTCATACATGTACAAATGTAAATAAGGCATTCTGACCAAACTCACCCTGTAGGGTAGGAATCCTGCAGAAAGCTAGAACTGAACGTGGAGCGGGTCTACACACTGAAACTGAGAAATGCAAAGTGCACTGAGAAAAGGGGCGGAATCATCTCCATATTGTATACAAAAATATGGAGCCATGAACCTTGGGTGAGACAGCACACAAGAAACTGATGGAGTCTGTTAGTTGAACACGCGATGGCATGCCTGCGTTTTAGATATGGAAAAGAAAAAGCCTACAAGAACTGATGCCTTTGTAAGTCATCCCCTCCTGGATGTCATAAACTATGCAAAACCCAAATAGAAGGTATTCTTTCAGTTTTGTCAGCCCGGCAACTTCAGAGGGTGTGGGCTAGGGGGTCTCCTAAGAAGGGGGAGGGGAATTTGGTGAAACAAATTGATGTAGTCGGCAGGATAGACAAACAGCAGGAGTTCGGGAAAAACAATGGGATTGTGGGCCTTGGAAAGCATCACGGTTCCTGCAACGTCCAGTAAGCCAATTTAAAAGGATCCAGGTTCAAATTTCCAAATCCAGAAGGACAGAGATGGGCACTGCAAGGTGTCCTGTGAGGTAATGTGCCCAGTCCAGGAGAGGCTGGTGGGAACCCAAAGAAGAGCGTGACCAACCCCCATACACTCAATGAGCTTAGTGGTGGTCACATGGGTTATACAATGGATAACAGAATTTGTAACTAAAATGATGCTAGCCACACAGATGTGGACAGACTCAAACAGGGAAACCCCTGGGTTGTCACCATCTTGTGAATGTAGGAAAATAGCTCAGTTACTTGAGAGATGGAAGCCACTACCACATGTGTCTGAAAGCTCTTTAAGGATTGTGTAGAGTCTAAAAAAGTTTTACAAGCCTTGAATGCAACACAGGAATCCAGAGAGATAGCCTGGCCACTTCTTTATATAATTAAAGATTTGTCCACTGCACAGGCAACGGCCCCAGTGACGGCTGAAAAGACTAACGAGTTACTGGAAAATTCAGTCAGCCTCAGAGCTTAAGAAAGGAGAAAACAGGAGTTAAAGGACCCAGGGGAAAAGACATAAAGTAATGAGAAAGAAAGACCTAGAAATGAAAGTAGCTAAAGCTGCCCCTCAGATTCAATCTTTGACACAAAAAGAGAAAAAAGACAACAATACTGTACTGAGGAGAAAATACTTCATGCTGGAGCTGTTGGGACTAGGAAAGACTTTCAAACAAGCAATTAAAGAGCCCCTTACCACATGGCTCATGAAGATATGGGACATGGGAGCACATAATTTCAGTTCAAGTCCTTCAGAAGCATCACAGCTGAGTTATATAACTAACCATCCGTCCTTGAAACATATGCTATTTAGTCTAGGTCAATACAGGGAGGAGAAGTCCCTAATGGAATGGCTTGTGCAAGGCATTAAAGATACGTGATCATCACCAATGGAGACTCCCATGATTAGCAGGGGCTGTCATTACTGAGAGAACTAGGTATGAGAAAAGCAATATATGATATTCAGTTTGTTGGGCCAGATAGGACTGTACTCACCAGAGATATAAAGGAAAGTTAATTCAACAGGGACCTTGAGAATGGTATAGAGCTTTAATGGTTTTGCTAAGTTCCTCAATGGGAAAGGATCTTTGTAAAGTGAGGGAGGCTTTGACAGAGCTAAGTGACTCAAATCAATATGTAAAATGAATCAGTTGAATAACAGAAGAACATACAAGAGATCTAAAAAAGACAAGACAAAAAAATAGGTCTGTTTGGGTTACTCAAAGACAAATGTGGCAAGATTTATGTAGAACACAGTTCCTAAGGGAAAAAAATGATAGAAAAATGAAATTCGGTACTAAGGAGTTTCTGGAAGGCTTTAAAACCTGAAGAACAGTTCACAAAAGGCATTCAGAGGATAAAAACTGTCCTGGGGATGGTAAAGGAGCCCCAAAGATTAAACAAGGTACATTTCTTTCCTGAGAAGGGCTATGCTAGGGGTAGAGGCAGATTTTCCCACAAGGGCCTCCCCCAGCAGCCAGGTATGGTCAATGGAGAAGTGGTAGATATGGCTATAGCCAGAAAGGAGACCCAAGGCCTGCTTGACTCATGGAACCAACATGTGCATCAGGGACAAGAGAGACCCTCTGTCTCCTTAGCCTGGTGCAGGATCAGGCACCTTGAGCCAGCACCTGTAAATGTATCAAGGATAAAAAGATACAAAAATCCCCAGAATGCAGAATGACTCCAAAGGGATAACTAAAGATAGTAAAGAACTAAGTTAATGCCTCTTACCCATACTGAGGTATTCCAACAGAAATCTATGGAGAAAACAATTTGTGCTGGATAGCTTTAGTGTCAACTTGACATACCTGGGTTGACGGGGCCTCAGTTGGGAAACTGCATTCATTAGACTGGCCTGTGGCCATGTCCATGGGTCACCTTCTTGACTGTTGATTGATGTGGGAGGGCCCAGCCCACTGTGTGTGGTGCCACCCCTGGGAAGGGGGCCTGTGTTGCATAAGAAAGCAGGCCGAGCAGGGGCCAGGGGAGCAAGCCAGTAAGCGGCATTCCTCCATGGCCTGTGCTCCAGCTCTTGCCTCCAGGTTCCTGCCCTGAGTGCCTACCTTGTGCTCCCTGATGAACTGTGACCTGGGAGATATAAGATAATAAACCCTTTCCACCCCAAGTTGATAGTGGTCAAGTTGTTTTGTCACAGCAATGAATAAACAGAAATTGGTACTGAGAGAAATTGGTACCAGAGAGCGGGATATTGCTGTGACAGACCTGACCTTATTTTTAGAAGGATTATGGAAGCATTCTGAGCTTTGAGCTGGAAAAGACATTGAGTGTTGAGAGTTTGTTGCTGTGGAGCTTGGAACAGTTATGTTGAAAGAGTTGTGGACAATGGAGGCCTGGCTTGTGAAGCTTCAAAGGGAAGCAGAGACCATCAGGGCTGTTTGTGTGATATCTTGAATTGAGAATCTGTGGGTTCTGGTTGGCTTGGGCTGAAGAATCAGCTGTGATTAAGAAGAGACCAGAACATGAAGCAAAACCTTTGCTTTACTAGGAGACTTGATGCTGGTTAGCTGGGGCTGAAAAATCAGCTGTAAGTAGCAAGATATCAGCATCACTGAGGTGACATCTTCTGGGAAGTATTTCCTCAGGGTCAGCACACAGAGGGGATCTCAGCCTACATCTCAAACTAGAAGCAGGACTTGGTAATGTCTAAGAGTGTCCTGCGTGGTTCTGGTGTTGAAAGTGTGAAGGGGTCACAGAGAGCAGCTGAGGCTTGGCACTATGAGAGGCCAGGAAAGGCCATAGGTGAAAGTACAGCTTTAGTTGCAGTGAAGACCCCAGTATTGAAGGGGTCATGGAGAGAATCTGAGGCTTTGCACCCCAAGAGGCAAGAAGAGGCCATTGGTGAAGGTGTAGCCTCAGTTTCAGGGAGACCCCAGCTTTTTGGAGATGCTGGGACCATGGAATAAACACCAAGGACAGCAGTAGGTGTGGAATGGAGCAGGCCTGGATCTGTGAGATGAGCTATGTGTGCTGAGGACGGCAGAGTCAGAGAAGTGGAGCTACCAGAACCCTTTGGAACCCAGAAGATCGTGAGTGAATCCCAGATGTCCAGCCTTGAGCTACTTTGCTGGACTTCAGTTTTGCTTAGGTGTGCCTGATTCTTTCCTTTGAAATAAGTACTTATTTTGGATTTTACAGAAACCCACCCACAGTTAAGAGATTTTTAAAAGAGATGATGGACTTTTAAGTGTCTGTATTTTTTTAAGGACTGTGGGGTTTTTAAGGTTGTATGGTCTTATGTTGTGATATTAATGTTAACATATCTTGGGGACAAGAATTGGAAAGGTTATGGTTTAATAGTGATGTGTTTGTGTGTCAAGTTGACAAGGGATCAATTGTGTTGGATAGCTTTAGTGTCAACTTGACACACCTGGGTTGAGGGAGCCTCAATTGGGGAATTTCCTTCATTGGACTGGCCTGTGGCCATGTCCATGGGGCACTTTCTTGATTGTTGAGTGATGTGGGAGGGCCCAGCCCACTGTGGGTGGTGCCACCCCTGGACAGGTGGGCCTGTGTTACAGAAGAAAGCAGGCTGAGCAGGGCCCAGGGGAGCAAGCCAGTAAGCAGTGTTCCCCCATGGCCTGTGCTCCTGCCTCCAGGTTCCTGTGCTGAGTGCCTACCTTGGGCTCCCTGTGACCCAGAAGATATAAGATAAATAAACCCTTTCCTCCCCAAGTTGGTAGTGGTCAGAGTGTTTTGTCACAGCAATGAAGAAACAAACTGATACACAATTAATACAAACAAATAAAACCTTTTCATGCTGTGATAGACCTTGTCTATGATTAAGTTAATATATTATGTTAACCTTTGAATGTTTTACAGGTGTGAAACCCATTTGAAAGTTATCAAGTACACCTGAAGAAACAAAGGCCAGTATAGCTGTAAGATTCTTGGGAGTTTTATGGTTAGGTAAGAAAAAAATGGAGGCTCCCAAATAGTAGAACTGTTAAGAAAAAATTACAGTACCAGGGTGGGTTGCCCCTTTATGAGCTGTTGGTCTGAGAGATTCTAGAGGTCCTCAAATTAACTAAGGCTATTGCCACTAATGTTGGGTGTACACTAGAAAAGGTCAGTAAGGCCATGTTGTTGAAGACACTGCATGGCATGAGCTCAGGAGAAGGAGAAACGGGGCTGAGGGTAACCTGAAAACTCCATGCCACTGGATTGATGGCTTTCATAGTGCCAGAAGGTGCTATGCAGATGGTTGGGCAAAAAGGATCCCCTATGATTTTGCTTGATGATGTACCCTGCATGCTGCACACTATTGACATGCCAAACAATGCCTGCTGGTGCAATAATGACTCAACTAACATATGTACAACTGACTAATTTCTGTTTGGATAAGGCCCGCTCCAAGGGTTGAACACACATCTGGTGCTGTAGACAAAGCCAACCCCTTGTGTTAGGGAAAGCTATAGGCCTCAGAAGGGAAGCTGCTGCAAGTACACTGCTTGATGAATATGGCACACCTGCTGGGATACTTTCTAGACATTTGTATTTACATCCGTGTTCATTTAGGTTTGTCTACTTTCTTCCATTTGTCTTTATAGTAGTGGAGACACCACTGAGATGGATCAGCAGCCATGTCTTGAAGACAAGTGATGGGGATGCCCAAGAGGTCAATTATCTTGCCTCAGTACAAGAGAGATCATCCTGAATGTGTCACCCCCTCCAAGACTCAGGGACCTTGCAGACAATTGGCAGAAAGACTGTGAGAGCCAGAGGAAGGGGTGGAGTGTTAGGTAGGTGTCCTCCAAAAAGCTAAAACTGAATGTGGGCAGGTCTAGAGACCAATGCTGGGAAATTTAGAGCGCATTGGAAAAAGTGGTGGAACCATCACCATATTGGATATGTTTCTCTTATAATTCCTGAGTTGTTTGCATAAAAGCAACATTTTTTCCCAGAGCCATACAGAGGTTTCCCTCCTTTAGGAACAACATACCTAGTCCTCTAAGATTTTGTAAATTCATTTCTGCCAGGGAATCCACCTGTGTCTCAAGTTGTTCTATAGAATTCATGAGATAATCTATATCTTGATCTACCCTACACTCCGGATCTTAAATTTTTTATCTCCCAGGGCTAATGCTGATGCCCCTAGGGCAGCAGAGCCCATAACCCCAGTTCTTACCAGGAGGGTAATAAGGACAGCTGATACTGCTCTCTTCTTCCAGGT
Organism: Nannospalax galili; assembly: GCF_000622305.1. NCBI lineage: Eukaryota > Metazoa > Chordata > Mammalia > Rodentia > Spalacidae > Nannospalax > Nannospalax galili. The sequence continues at coordinate 146,963 of NW_008337142.1, read as the reverse complement.
GGAGATGCTGCTAGTTATTGGCCCCTTTCCTCAGTTCCATTATATATGTACACCCGGGTAAAGACATAAACAAGGACACAAAGCCTCCCCTCATTAGGCTCCATTTCTAGATGTTCAGTGGTGATGCAAAAGGTTAAAAGTATAAGCCCACTATGTACCTGATAGGGCTTGAAAGTGTATTCTGGTAGCCTGAGACTGGTGGTATAGATTTGAGAACTGCAAGAATCACTATAAGGGGCACTTGGTAGAGTATATATTGAAGAAATTAGACAAGTACCCTTGCCTTGAAGGTCACCCAGAGTGAGTCTACTTTCTTGTGACTTGCAGTCTCTACCTTCAAGTGAGGCAGTACTGGAGGTGATAGAGATATTGTTCCCTATACACACATGGAAGGGGGACCAGGAATCTAGGCAGAGCCCAAAATCTCTGTCCTAGCTTGGGAGCAGTGGTATTTATCCAACTGTGAATTAGTCTCAGTGTCTCAATCTTGGAAATGTTGTCTGGGGAAATTTTTCCCTACTACCTGGAAGTAATCAGAGGCTGTAGATAGATCTTCAGTGGGAACTGAGATTGGGGACAAAAGAGGGGGATTGTGTAATACTATGGGGGAGAGGTGTAGTGGTACTACCTGGGAGCAGGGTAGGAGTAGGAGGAGGATGAAAGGGCCACTTAGAAACTGGAAGCCAACTCTCTGGCCTGATGGGAATAAGCCAGTGAGTGGGCATTTACCATTGGATTGTGAATACGGTTCTGAGGAGCTTATCCTTGTCATCCAGAGTCACAGTCCCAAAGGTTGTCCTGTTAACCAATGTTGTGAGCTGAGTTCATTCCAGGCTACAACAGTTATCTGAAATGGTTTGCATGAGCCTGGACTACATGAAGTTGGGATCAGTAGTCTTTTTATTGAAATGTGTTTGTCTTTATGACTGCCTCAGGAATACTCAGTTTCACAGGCCCAAGCAGCACAGTGATCCCCATTTCTCTGCCTGTTTTCAGGGCACATAGAACTGCTTCTTCTGGAGTCCAATCTAGGGTTGGAAAACTAACACCCTTTGTCACTGACTCCCACTCTACCTGATATATCTGATGTTCATTTTACCATGTTAAGGGACTCATGTAGAAGGGTACAGAGGTCAACCACAAAAATGGGCTGGGAAGTGGCATTATAGACAGTTTCTGACACTTTCTATCAGCAGTTCAGGACAACTCACAATCTCAAGTGTGATAGCGAATCCTAGCTGTCAACTTGATTGGATCTGGGATTAACTGAAATGAAAGTGATCATCTTGATTGGATCATCTGAAGCTGGAAGAAACACCCTAAATGTGGGGGTTACCTTCTGATGGCAGCCAGTATAAAAGGCCAAGGCAGAGTAGAACGCCATGCTTCTTGCTGCTTGCCTTCTCTCTCACTACTGAGCGACTACAGATTCTCAGCCTCTCCAGTGTGGTGCAGCCATTGTTGAACTACTTGGACTCTATCCTGTGAGCTAAGCTGATAAATTTCTATACATGTATATTCATTCTACTGGTTCTGTTTCTTTGGAGAATCCTGACTAATACAGATTGTGGTACCAGGAGTGGTTCTAGAGAAACAGAATTGAAAGGATGAATTTCTTTAATGGGCTTGTTTATATTTGGAGCAGGCTCTCCAAATCAGAGTCTTCAGATAGTATGGAGAACACTGAAAATCCATGTGTAGACTATTTGAAACAATTCTGGAGATAGACCCATTTGAATCTCCCAACTCACCTTGTGTGAAGAGCAAGAAATTTAGAGACTCTATACATAAAACATTTGATGATTTGTGGAAAAATAAGAAAAATGATGCTGGCTGGTTACTTCTAGCATCTCTGGATAAAGTGATGAAGATAAAAAATGTCGAGCTTAATGATAAAATTGACAAGCTCCATACTCAAATCAACAGTTTAAATGTTTCCAAGTGGCCTTTGTGCACTGCTCAGGGAGGGGTCCATACGGCTTTGTTCTTGATTCCCATCGTAACTTAAAGGGAAACTTAACACAATGTCCGGAGCCCTTGATGTCCTGCAAATGAAGGAAGAGGATGTCCTCAAATTCCTTGCAGCAGGAACCCACTTGGGTGGCACCAACCTTGACTTCCAGATGGAACAGTACATCTACAAGAGGAAAAGTGATGGTATCTACATCATAAATCTGAGGAGGACTTGGGAAAAGCTGCTGTTGGCAGCTCGTGCCATAGTTGCCATTGAAAACCCTGCTGATGTCAGCGTCATCTCCTCCCGGAACACTGGCCAGCAAGCTGTTCTGAAGTTTGCTGCTGCCACTGGAGCCACTCCAATTGCTGGCCGCTTCACTCCTGGGACCTCCACTAACCAGATTCAAGCAGCCTTCAGGGAGCCACGTCTTCTGGTGGTGACTGACCCCAGGGCTGACCACCAGCCCCTCACAGAAGCGTCTTATGTTAACCTGCCTACCATCACTCTGTGTAACACAGATTCTCCTCTGCACTATGTAGACATCGCCATCCCATGCAACAATAAGGGAGCTCACTCAGTGGGTTTGATGTGGTGGATGCTGGCCCGGGAAGTTCTGCGCATGCGTGGTACCATTTCCCGTGAGCACCCGTGGGAGGTCATGCCTGATCTCTACTTATATAGAGACCCTGAAGAGATTGAGAAAGAAGAGCAAGCTGCTGCTGAAAAGACTGTGACCAAGGAGGAATTTCAGGGTGAATGGACTGCACCGGCTCCTGAGTTCATTGCACCTCAGCCAGAGGTGGCAGACTGGTCTGAAGGCGTGCAAGTGCCCTCTGTACCTATCCAACAGTTCCCTACTGAAGACTGGAGTGCCCAGCCAGCCACTGAGGACTGGTCTGCAGCCCCCACTGCTCAGGCCACTGAATGGGTTGGAACAACCACTGAGTGGTCGTGAGCTGTGCTGCAGTCACCTGAGCAGGATGGAAAGAAGGTGGATGGAAAATAAAATGTTTCTTAAAAAAAAAATGTTTCCAAGTGTGCCCTGGAAGAGAATCTTCTCCCAGCAGCCAGAGAGCTAAAGCTGAAGAAAATCAAGCTGGAGCCCTTCTTATATGTATGGCTGACCTACAATGCAAATTTAATTCCCAGCCACGAAAGGTGTCAGCAGTAAAGGTGAGGGCATTGGTAGGAAAAAATTGGAATCCTGACACGTGGGATGGAGATATGTGGGAGAACCCTGAGGAGGCTGAGGATTTAGAATCCTCAGATGCTGAGGAATTTGATTCACCTGTTGAATTAATCTTCCCCACCCTCAGCAGACCCACCCTCCCCACCCTTGCCTGAGACATCTTCCCCACCCTCAGCAGACCCACCCTCCCGACCCTTGCCTGAGGCAACTAATCCCATTCAGCAAAATGAAGCTGATGTCCCTTAAGGCCCTGTTATTGTTGCCTCTAGACCTATAACCAGACTCAAAGCTAAGCAGGGCCCTAGAGGAGAGATAGAAAGTGTGGTCCATGAGGAAGTACGCTACACCACTAAAGAACTTAGTGAATTCCCTCAGCAGACCCACCCTCCCGACCCTTGCCTGAGGCAACTAATCCCATTCAGCAAAATGAAGCTGATGTCCCTTAAGGCCCTGTTATTGTTGCCTCTAGACCTATAACCAGACTCAAAGCTAAGCAGGGCCCTAGAGGAGAGATAGAAAGTGTGGTCCATGAGGAAGTACGCTACACCACTAAAGAACTTAGTGAATTTGCTAATTCTTTCAAGCAGAAATCTAGTGAATATATCTGGGAATGGATTTTAAGGGTATGGGGCAATTGTGGAAGGAACATAAAATTGGATCAGGCTGAGTTTATTGACATGGGCCCCCTGACTGGAGATTCTAGGTTTAATATGGGAGCTTGTGCAGTTGAAAAGGCTATTAAAAGTTTATTTGATTGGTTGGCTGAGGGGTTTATCAAAAGATGGCCTAGTGACAGAGAGCTGGAGATACCTGATATCCCTTGGCTTAGTGTTGATGAAGGGATTGTAAGGCTCAGGCAAAATGGTATGCTCAAGTGGATACCCAGTGCAACACCAAATCCTCCACAATGGAAGGGCCCAGAGGACATGCCTTTTACTGATTTTATAAGATGGAAAGTACTGAGAGAGGCACCAGAACTTTTGAAGAGCTTTGTTTTTGCTCTTTTCCTTATGCCGAATCTTACAGTTGGACATGCTGCTGCTCAATTGCATAAATTAAATGTAAATATAATAGGTGTAACAGATCATTGGAGTAGGGGTCAGGTGGCAGAACTGAATTACCAAAGACAAGGTGAGCATAGTAATCGTAATAGGTGGCAAAAGCAAAACAATACCTACAATGGCTTGACTCGAATGGACCTGTGATATTGGCTAATCAATCATGGTGTTTCCAGGGACCACATACATAAGAAGCCTACTAAGTTTTCATTTGATCTGTATAAGCAGAAAAGCTTTAGGATTAATGATAGTAAGTCAGTATTGGATCATACCAGTAGAGAATATCGCTCAGTCAACCAATTTCCAGACCTGAGACAGTTTACAGACCCAGAACCCCTTGAATGAAGGGAAGGC
>NW_008337142.1:136395-141654 GCF_000622305.1 Nannospalax galili | reverse complement strand
TTTACTGTCCTGCCTCAAGGGTATATTAACTCTCCAGCATTGTGCCATAACTTGGTTCGAAGGGGTCTTGGTTTCCTGACTCTTCCCCAAAATATCACACTGGTCCACTATATTGATGATGTTGTGCTGATTGGATCCAGTGAGCAGGAGGTAGCAGACAGTCTGGACTTGTTCATTTAGTATATGTCCATGAGAGGATGGGAAATAAATCCAACCAAAATTCAAGGGCCTTCTACTTCAGTGAAAATTCTAGGAGTTCAGTGGTATGGTGCATGCAGAGACATTCCTTCTAAGGTGAAGAATAAGTTGTTGCATTTGGCCCCTCCCTCTACCAAGAAATGTTAGGGATTGAGAATCGAGAATAATTCCCAGATACCCAAAAAGATTATACAAAAAGTTTATTCAAGAATTTAAAGTAAAAAAGACAACAACCAAGTGGTGGCTAGCCGGGCACAGACTTCACGAGCCAAAGATGGAGTCTGGCCCTGCATAGCAGGGAGGAGCTTCTATTGGGGTGCACCACAGAAACCGCACATGCCAAGGATCTTTTTTAAAATAATTGGATGTCCCCATGTGATGGCTAATCCTGGGTGTCAACTTGATTGGATCTGGGATTCACTGAAATGAAAGAGATCTTCTTGATTGGATCATCTAAAGCCAGAAGACATACCCTAAATGTGGGTGTTACCTTCTGATGGCAGCCCATATAAAAGACCAAGGCAGAGGAGAAATCCAGGCTTCTTGCTGCTTGCTTTCTCTCTCACTGGTGAGTTCATCTTGCTGCTGTAGACTGAAGACTAGCTGATCTTTTGGAACTTGTCAGGCCTTCACTGCCAGATTGGGACTACTGAGACATCCAGGCTTGTGGACTGAGTGACTATGGATTCTCATGGTGCAGCCATTGTTGGACTACTCGGACTCTATCCTGTAAACTAAGCTGATAAATCTCTATACATATATATTCATTCTACTAGTTCTGTTTCTTTGGAGAACCCTGACTAATACACCAAGTTTCAACATTCCTAGTTGGCCACATGTGAGCTGTATCTGTCAGGCTCCCCAATACCGGTATTAGTCTGAGTCCAAAGTTTGGGTAAACCCCAATTTTAGGTGACACTCTGTGTCTCCTGGTATCCTCCATTTCTCACCTTTGCCTTCACTGGTCATATCTGCTTTCAGATGGGAATGATGAAGCCAGTCTGTGGTTCCCGCAGCTTTCACAGCTGTGGGTGTGGTCAGGATTACAGGATAGGGTCCTTTCCAGGAAGGCTCTAAGGTCCTGCTGGGCAGGTGTCAGAACCCACACCAAAATCCAAGGCTGGAAATTGTGAGCCTGGTCACTCAAGGTAGCCAAGGGTGGAGGTGGTGAGAATCAGCATTGGATGTCTCAGGAAACTTGTTGCAGAGCCTGCAGGGACTTGAGGAAGGAACAATTAGATATCTCAATAGCAAGTGACCTTCCCCTAGCAGGAATTAACAGAGGCGGGCAGCCAAACATTATCTCATATCCTGTAATTCTGTCCCTGTAGGGGAAGCATCTGATCCTAAAGAGAATGGAAGGGAGCAACTCAGTCTATGCCTGACCAGTTTTACCTGGTATTTAGTTAAACGTTTTTTATTTGTTCTATTAGTCCTCTCTACTTGCCCTGAACATTGGGGTCTATAGGCACAATGTAACTTCCAATTTACTGCCAAAATTTTGCTCACCTGTTTTAACACTTTGGCCTTAAATGCTGGGCCATTATTGGACCCCAAAGAGAAGGGGAGGCCCTATCAAGGAAAATGTCCATAAGCAATTTCTTGGTGACTACATTAGCTGTCTCAGATCTAGTAGGAAAAGCCTAGACCCATCCTGAAAAGTTCTATGAAAACCAACAAATACCATCAGGCAAACCTTGTTGGAGTCACTTAGGTGAAGTCCAGTTCCCAGTGTTCACTGGGACTCAGCCCTCTGTCTCTCCAAACACCATAGGTGCAGATCCCCCTTTAGAATTTACCTGAGCACAAATGGCACATTGGCAGGTAATGCCTTCAGCCTTCTCACTAAATGGGGCAGGAAGTATCTCTAATTAGCTCTTTTAGCTTAGTTGATCCTAGATGAGTGCTCTGATGAAACTGAGATAGGAGAGACGACCCCAGAGCTCTGGGTAAGATGGGGCATCCATCTGGGAAGGTCCACCAGTCTTCTGTCTTGGTGGCTCCTTGTTGCCAAGCCCACTTTTCCTCTTCATTGGTGTGTTCAGGTTGTTCTAGAAGGTCGAGTTAATGCATAAGAGTGAAAACTGAGGGTGGGCCTCGTACTTGTAGTGGACCCACTGGCTCTTCTGTGACCCTCTTTGCTGTGGCATCTGTGAGTTTGTAACCTTGGGCTTCAGCCAAGTCTCTTTTTGGTGTCCAGGACAGTGTATATTAGTGAGGTTTATTGGCAGCCAAATGGCTGTCAGGAGAGCAAAAATTTCTTCTCTGTTCTTGACTTCCTTCCCCATTCAGGTTAGCAGACCTCGCTCCAGGTACAAGGTGCCATGGATTTGTGCAGTAGCAAAGGCATACTGGATATCAGTGTAAATGTTGACCATGCCCCCATCTTAGGGCCTTGGTCAGGGCTATCAGCTCTGCTTTTTGTGCTTAGGTTCCTTGAAGCAAGGATTGAGCCGAGATTACCTTGGAGAGGTTTACCATGGTTGCTCCTACATGCCTGACTTCATCCTGCATGTAGCTGCTGCCATCAGTATACAGGGTCCCATCCACCTTTCCAAACAGCTGATCTCAGAGGTCTTGATGGCCGTGTTGCAGGTGGTCCATAAATTGAGCAGAGTTGTTGGTTGATTTCTCACTGGGTTCAGGCAGGAGAAATGCCAAATTCAGTACTGCAGAAGGTGGGAACCTGATCTTGGGGGTGTCTGGTAGGTGAGCACTGGTAGTAGGTAATGCAGGCATTTGACATCCAATGCTCAGGGCTTCCCTGCTGGAGCATCTCAGTTGAATGGGTAGTAGTAATGTGTGGAGTCTACAATACTTTTCTAAGTAGGGGAGGGTGTCTTTAAAGGTAAAAACCACATTGTTTCATTCTTGTAGAATGTGCAGGTGCAAGCGGAGAGTTTACACTTCCCTCAGGGTCTAGTGATAAGCATATATACAGAAGCAAAATAAACAGCAGTTAATCATCTCAAGACAGTCACACAACACAGAGGGGCATTTGGGGCACCAGAATTACATTTCATTGTTATAGAGTCAGAAAATAACTCGACTTTTACTTACGTAAACAAGCAAGAGCATATGATAAGTTATGAAAGCCTCTGTGTGGTGATACTGCTATCTGTAGTTAGCCATTACCAGGCCTTTGAGGAGGAGGAGGGGGTTAATGGAACTAAATTCAACCATAGGTCTGACTTGTCTGAGACAAAATGGAGGGTATGGTCAGCTTGGAGTCACCCAGGCACTCACAAGTATAATCCACCCATTTGTAGGCACATCTGTATCGAGCAATGCCTCAGGCGCAAGAAGAGGGTATGGGATCCCCGATAACTGGAGTTACAGAAGGCTGTTAGCTGCCATATGGGTTCTGGGAGTTGAACCGGGTTCCTCTGAAAGAACAGCCAGTGCTCTTAACCGCTGAGCCATTCCTCCAGCCCCACATGGTAAATTTTTATTCCTCTGGAACATAAGCCCAATAAATCCCTTCCTTCTACATGTTGCCTTGCTCACTGTATTTTAGCACAGCAGCAGAAATTATTTAATACGCTGAGCTTTCTTCTTTAAAGCTATGCTTTAATGACAACACCAATTAGTACATATAAAGAGTTCTGAACAGTCGCCAATGCAGTCAGTTCCTGGAACTTAGAAGTTACCAGGGACCTCAAAAATCTAACACAGTATAAGAAGGCTACTAATGGCTTCCTGTGTCTCCTTAAACATGTGAGAACTTAGCCTCCACCACTCCTCCTTTAGTCATCTCTTCCACCATGCCTCCCCGCCCATGATGGACTGACTCTTGCCCCTTTGGAGCTCTAAGTTAAATAAGTTCTTCCTTTGATAAGTTCCTTTAGTCATGGTGTTTCTATCACTGCAATGGAAATGTAACTAATTCAGTAATTGGTATCAGAGAGTGGGCTGTTGACTATGAAGAAACTGACATGAGGGCTTAGGGAAAATGTGGAAGACTTTGGAAGTTTGGGCTAGAAAAGCTGTTGATTGCTATAATCAGAGCATTAACAGGCCATTCTAGAAGGATCCTGGAAGTAAGTAGTGCTGAGAACCATGTAGTTCCAGAGTGAAATGACTTAAGCAGCAATTGAATATTTTTTCAGAGTCTGGCTGGAGTCTGTCCACAGCCAATAAGCTTGCCTGAGGCTAAGTTGAAATGCCATGGACTAATTTCTCTGGTAGAAATAATTTCAAGACAGCATAACTTAGAAATGGTGCTGTGGCTATTAATAGTAAATATTATGCATATTGATAGTGAAAAAGAGCAAATGGGGCAGAAAGAAAGCTGAGAATCCATCCTTATTAAAACAATGAGGCACAGGTACCAGATCAGAGTTGTGATGTAGATAAGCAGGAATATGATGAAGAGCAGTGCTGTGATTCTGGGGAAATCTGAGAATCCCAGGAGGATGAATTCAGTGATCTCAGTAATATTTCCTCCTCCCTTCATTACCTCAGTGCTTCTAACACAAGAAAAGAGGCAAGGAACCAAGATGTTCACCCAGGTAAAATTATAGCATCACTATTTTCATATCATCTTTTTCTATAATGAGCCCTGAGAAGTGTTTCTCTGTGTTCTGTGTGAAGATTCCAGCCTTTTTTATCCAATTTTCAGTAAGTATGAACTGAGCTTCTTGTTTTCCCAATTAATTCATCAAATTTCATGAGATTGAAAAAAGATCTCTAAAAATCTCACTACAATGCAGATGGCTGATTTGGGACTAAACACCACACAGTCTCTGCATTGTGATTAGTTGAGGATCTGTGTAATACTCTCCGTCTATTGCAAAAGAAGCTTTTTTAGTGAGTGGTGAAAACCACACTTATCTGTGAATGGAGGATAAGAATTTAGAATATTACAAGATAGTGTTTTGGTTTAAGAAAGTGGGCATAGTAGGCTCTCCTCTAGATCTATGGCTTTGTAAAAATAATGAGAGTAATCAAAGAGGAGGACAAGAAATTGAGAGGGAAATGTATAGAGGAGGAGTTTGAGGAAGGAAAGAGGAAGAGGAAAGGTGACAAATAGAGTACTGATGTGTGAAGTTCTCAAGACAA
>NW_008337142.1:101200-130077 GCF_000622305.1 Nannospalax galili | reverse complement strand
CTTACCCCAAGAGGCCTGAGGATAGTAGTGCAGGCTAGGAGAGTTAGCCGGTGGTGCAGTCCCAGGGAAGCAGAGCGAGGTGAGGGTCAAGACAATTTTTTAATATTTGAAAATTATCAAAAAATGTGAAAAAATTTCAAAACAAAATGTATAAATAAATATTAGTGATCAATGTTTGTAATTAAGGACTTTTCAAAGCAATTCTGATAAGGTGGCTCTAGGAGAGTTAGCCGGTGGTGCAGTCCCAGGGAAGCAGAGCGAGGTGAGGGTCAAGACAATTTTTTAATATTTGAAAATTATCAAAAAATGTGAAAAAATTTCAAAACAAAATGTATAAATAAATATTAGTGATCAATGTTTGTAATTAAGGACTTTTCAAAGCAATTCTGATAAGGTGGCTGGGGAGATGACTCAATGTGTAGAAGGCTGGCTGAAGAAGGACCAGGACCTGAGTGTGCTCCCATTCCCACATTAAACCTGGAAGTAGGGCAAGTTGAGAGATACATTAATATTCTCTCTGCCCCATGTTCTCCTATGTTCCATGAACATTTAGTTTAAAGGTTTCATAGTAAATGACTCACTTAAGGCTGGACATCTCACAGACACTTATTCTCTGTGTTTGGCCAGTTCTGGAACTCTGCAGTAGTCTCCATATGATGCAAATAGAAGCTTCTTAGATCTCTCCATTCTCACCAGCAGACGTTCCTCATGCAAAAGAGGGTGATTAACACAGAAATCAACAACTGGAAAATATGTAGATAACAAGGAAGTGCAGCATGTGTTCCCTGGTTCGGACTCCTATATCCGTGAGTGAGTCCTCCATCACCCAAGGCTCAAGGACCATTGTGAAAGGTGGGTTGGAAAGACAGCAAGAGACAGGGATTTTTGATGACCACAAGGAAACAGTTTTCCAGATAGCTGGAAACTTTTCCATATGAACCTATAACAATGGCAACAGCATGCACAAGAACCATCCAAATGCACATCAGACAAAAATGCAGCATAGAACTATAAAAATGGGTAAGAAGCCCAAACTTAGCCAAGAAACTGTTGGCAGCTGATCACTGCTGGGTGAGGGAGTGTTGGTCTTCTTTGAGGAAGTGAGACTTGATAGGCTGACTGGTTCCAGTCAGTGAACTTACACGGAATGACATCTGGGGATACAAACTGGACTTGATAGGCCTTAACCTATGTGCTGGATAGCTTTAGTGTCAACTTGACACACCTGGGTTGAGGGAGCCTCAATTGGGAAATTACCTTCATTAGACTGGCCTGTGGCCATGTCCATGGGGCACTTTCTTGATTGTTGATTGATGTGGGAGGGCCCAGCCCACTGTGGGTGGTGACAGCCCTGAGCAGGTGGCCTGTGTTGCATAATAAAGCAGGCCGAGCAGGGGCCAGGGGAGCAAGCCAGTAAGCAGTGTTCTTCCATGGCCTGTGTTTCAGCTCCTGCCTCCAGGTTCCTGCCCTGAGTTCCTACCTTGGGCTCCCTGATGAACTGTGACCTGGGAGATGTAAGACAAATAAACCCTATCCTCTCCAAGTTGGTAGTGGTCAGAGTGTTTTGTCACAGCAATGGAGACACAAACTAAGACAACATATATGACAGAATGCAAGGAATTGGGTGGAATGCATATGGGGCAGGTGAAGCTAATGGAGGGTGCCTAAATATAATTAAGATATGTTGTATGAAATGCACAGAAATTCAAAATTATATATATATATACATATATATAGTATAAAAGAAACTGGACTTGATATTTCAATTGTAATCCAAGAAGACTGAATCATAAGACTCCTTTGGGCTCGCTGGTCAGCCATCCTAGCCTAATAATTAAGCCTAGGGTCAAGGTTAGTGGCCCTGTCTCAAAAAACATTGGGAATGACTCCTGAGGAATGACAGCACAGACTGTCCTGTATAATGCACTTACACACTCATACATACACTAATTAGACACATAGCCTCAACCCCACCCACATATTCAACAAGAACTTTCATAAGTATAAGCTGTTAGAGATAACCACTGAAGAAATACAAAAGGAATTTGAAGATTCTCCAGTATGTGTAGATAGCAAAGAGATGTGTGTGTGTGTGTGTGTGTGTGTGTGTGTGTATTCATGTGAGGATGTGTATGTGAAATCAGAGCATACCCTGGGTGTTCTTCAAGTGCCATCTACCTAGTTTATGGTGCAGGCCCTTCCCATACCTGGGATTAACCAATTAGGATAGGCCGGTGTCCAGTAAACTCCAGGGATTTTCCTGTCCCTCCTGTTCAATGCTAAGATTATAAGCACACTCTGTCACACCTGGCTTTTTATGTGCATTCTGGGCATCAAAGTAGGGTCCACAGGCCTGCAAGTTACAAAGTGAGCTGTTTCCTCATTGTAAAGATCATTAATGTCTTTAGCCAGGTATATTCCGATATATTTTTTGAGGCTATTGTGAATTGGAGGGTTTCCATGTACTCTTTTTTCAAGTGCTTGTTATTGATATAAAAAAAGATACTGATTTTTGTAAATGAATTTCATAACCTGCCACTTTATCAAAAGTGTTAATCATTTCTAGGAGTTTTGTGGTGGGAATTTTTGCATCTCTTAGGTATAATACCATATCATCCACATTATAAGGATGATTTAACCTCGTCTTTTACAATTAGTACTCAGTTTACTTCTCTTGTCTTATTTCACCCCAAAGAATTTTGAACACTATATTAAAAAGGAGTGGGGATAGTAGACAGCCTTGTCTGGTTCCTGATTTTAATGGGAATGCTTCCATTTTTTCTGTTTAGAATGATGTTGATTGTGGGTTTGTTATATATAGCTTCAATTATGTTAAGATATGTTCCCTCCAGTCCAATTCCCTCTAGGACTTTAACATAAATGAATGTTAAATTTTATCAAATGCCTTCTCTGCAACTATTGAGATGACCATGTTTTTTATTTCAATTTATATGATTGATGACATTTATTGACTTATATTGAAAGCATCCCTACATCTCTAGAAAAAGCGGATGTGTGTATTCAGTTTTCAAGTATTTTGAGAATTTTTGGATCTATTTTCCTTAAGCATATGGCTTTATAGGGTTTTTTGGTTGTATCTTTACTTGGTTTTGGTATTAGAATGATACTAGATTCATTGAAGTAATTTGGGAGTTCTCCCTCTGTTTCTTCTTGAAGAGTTTCAATAGTATTGGATATAAAACTTCTTTAAATGTATGGTAAAATTCTGCTGTGAATACTTCTGGGCCTGGGCTTTTTTTAGTCAGGAGATTTTGTATTACTGATCCATTGTTCTTATATGTTATAGGTCCGTTTAAGCTGTTAATCTCTTCAGGGTTTAACTTTGGTGGTTCCAATTATATTAGATATACAAAAATTCTTTCAGGCTTTCAAATTTAATCACATACAGTGTTTTAAAGTATTCTCTTATAATGTTCCAGATATTTTTGTGGTCTGTTGTGATATTTCCCTTTATATTTCTTTATTTGTTGATTTGAAGTTGCTCTTACTTTCTTTTGGTTAACTGGGCTAAGAGTCTGTCTATCTTGTTTATCTATTCAAAGAACCAGCTCTCGGATTCATTGATTCTTTGTATTCTTTGTTTCTATTTGATTGATTTCTGCTCTGATTTTTGTTATTTCTTCTTGTCTGCTGGGTTTGGGTTTCATTTGTTGTTGCCTTTCATAGTCTTGAGTTGCAATGTTATGTCATTTATGTGCGTTCTAATTTTTTAATGTAGACACTTAAAGCTATAAACTTCCCACTCAGGACTGCTTTTAAAGTGTTCCAGAGGCTTTGTTGTGTTATGTTATCTTTTGCATTTAATTCCAGGAATATGTTTATTTCTTTCTCAATTTCCCTTTGACCCACTTATCATTCAGAACTGTGTATTTAATCTCCATGAGTTTGTGCAGTTACTATGGCTTCTTCTGGTGTTGATTCTAAGCTTTATTGTTCTATGGTCTGATAAAGTGCATGGAATTATTTTAATGTTTTTAATTTGTTGAAGCTGTATTGTGACCCACAATATGGTTGATTTTGGAGAAAGTTCCATAGGGTTCTGAATTGAAAATACATTCTTTAGTGCTTATGTGAGCTATTCAGTAGGTGTCTGTTAGGTCCATTTGACGTATGGTACTGTTTAATTCAGATTTCCCTATGTTTATTCTTTGTATGGTTGACCTGTGTAATGGAGACAGTGGAGTATTGAAGTCCCCTACTATTAGTGAATTGGGATTAATCTGTTTCATAAAATCCTATAGGACTGTTTTTTATGAAGATGAGTCCACCAGTGTTTGGTGCATATATATTCATGATTGTAATATCTTTTTGGTTAATTGTTCCTTTGATCAAAATGAAGTGGCCCTCTTTATCTCTTCTGGTAGTTTTCCTTTGAAGTTATTTTGTCAAATATTGGATTTGCAACTCCTTCTTGTCTATTAATGCCATTTACTTGGAATATTTTTTCCATCATTTCACCTTAAGGTAGTGCCTATTCTTGAAGGTGAGATGAGTTTCTTACAGATAATGAAGGATGAATTTTGCGTTCTAATCAACTAGCCTGTGTCTTTTGACTGGGGAGTTCAGTCCACTGATACTTAAAGTTATTTTTGAAAGATGTATATTGCTTCTCATACTTTTAATTTCTTTTTGCATTCTTGGTCTAACTTTGTGTTTCCAGAGTTATACCTTCATTGACTATTTTTCTATTGCCCTTTGTGTATAACTGTTGCTTTCTTCAACATGTTTCATTGCTTCAAGGGTTCTCTGAAGGGCAGGTTTTGTGGACATGAATTCTTTCAGCAAGTTCAGGTTTTGGAAGATTTTTCTTTCCCCTTCAACTATAATAGACATTTTGGCTGGGTAAAGTAATCTGGGTTGGCATCTGTGGTCATTTAGAACTGGGAATACTTTGGTTCAGGCTCTTCTGGCTTTCATAGTTTTCACTGAAAAGGGTTTTCCTTTATATGTGACTTGTTTTTCTTTTGCAGCTTTCAGCATTCTCTCTTTGTTCTGTACATTTGGTGTTTTTATTATGATATGCCATTGTGAAGTGGATTTTTTTCTGGCTCTGTCTATTTGGTGTTCTATGTGCTTCTTGTCATTGTATGAAAATTTCAGAAATTTTCTTCCACTACCCTGTTGAATATCAGGTTAATACCATTATTCTGAGATTCTTCTCCTTTCTCTATGCCTATGATGTGTAAATTTGGTCTTTTCATGGTGTCCCACCTTTCCTGTATATTCCATTCTTGTGTTCTTAAGAATTTTTCATAATCTTTGAGTGGTACAATTTAACTTTATCATCCATTCTTTATATTCTGTTTTCTATTTCATTCATTCTGTTGATGAGACTTTCTCCTGTAGTTTCTAGTTGGCTGATTGAGTGTTTCATTTCTTTCTTCATTTCAGCCTGAGTTTCCTTCACTATTTCTAACTCCTTTGCGAATTCAGTCAGAAATTTATCGCTATTTGCTTTTAGTTCCTTGATTTGTTTGTGTGTGTGTTCTTTAAATTTGTTGAATTCTTTGATCATGTATACTTATGATTGTTTTAAATTCTGTGTTCTGGTTTATCTTTAGGGGCTTCTCTTTGTAGAACTCTTCTATAGGAGTGTTGGTGTTTGGTGGGGACTTATTATTTGGGTCTTTTTTTTCATTGTGATTTTGGCATGTGGATTTCTTTCTCATTGTGATTTTGGCATGTGGATTTCTTTCATTGTGATTCTGATGAGACTTCACCCTTCCTGTTTAGTTGAAGTCTCTTCCTGTATCTACATTTGATATGCCTTGGTTGTTTTCTTATTGGGTTTGAAACTCTTGGTGGTCTCAGACTTCAGGTTCCCTCTTTTGATTTTATGTTGGAGGAATCATATGACTGTAGTCAAGCTACTCAGGTGTTCCAGCAGAGGCCCAAGTCAGGTGAGAATCAGATGCTCTTAGGCTTCCTCCTAATGTCTTGGTGCCTCTAGTCAGCAGACACAACAAAATTTAGGAAGTTTGCTAAGTGGAGAAGGAATTCATGGGATCTGAGGCAGTCTGCAAAGGTCTGGGCCCCTACTAAAATGCAGGAAGGCCTAGCCCCGGAGCACTGGGAGGCAATGTAGCTGGTTTCAATGTAGAGGAATGAGCAGGATGCAATTTTGAAGGCTCACTACCCAGCAGAGGGCCGATTCAGGAACTTTCATGCAGTCTGGAAAGTTCTGGGGCCTTTCTAAAGGGCAGAGAAGTCTAGCCCTCCAGCAGTGGGAGGGGTTGCAGATGGTTCCAATGTAAGAGGATGGGCATGGCAAAATTTGGAGAGCTCACCACCTTGCAGAGGTAAGAAGGTAGTCCAGAGATCTTGGGTGCTATGCCCAAGGGTAAAATGAGAACAAAATGTAGGGTAGGGGAGATTGAAGTTGCTCAGCCTATTGGGAAGTCAAGGCACAGTGGATGGGATCAGACTTAGGAGGGAAGAAGGCTGGTCTCAGAAATCCAAGCCAATTTGTGAGTGGGGCAGCCAGGGAAGAAGACTGGTCTCAGGAGGTGAAAGGCAAGTTGGGGGTGGGCACAGCCTGAGAAGGTTCTAACAGCTAGACAGAAAAATTGAGTTTATCTGATTGCAGGGATCAGGACACAATGAGTGGATCCAGAATATGAGGGTAGTCCAGAGATCTGGGTTGCTGAGTGCAAAAGCAGGCCTGTACTCAAGGCTAGATGGAGAAGAGGATGTGTGGTCAGGGACAGGCTCCAAGTATTTAGCACTTTGTCCACAATTGGTGGTGCCATTTTGGGAAGACTAGGACATGTAGCCATGGTGGTGGAAGTACATCACTGAGGGTGTGATTTAACCTTGCCTCATTTCTAGTTTGTCTCTCCTTGATTCCTTTGTCTGCTTGAGGATGTGAGCACTCAGCTTTCTGCTCCAGTTGCCTCCTGCTGCCATGCCTCCCTGTCATGATGGAATTCTTATCCCTCTGGAATCATAAGCCAAATAAGCCCTTCCTTCTAATATTGCCTTTTTCATTGTTTTATTTATCACAGCAACAGAAAGTAAGTACTACACTTGAGTTTTATTCTTTAAAACTGTACTTTAATGACAACAACAATTAGTACCTAAGTATACAAGTTCTGAACAGCAGCCCATGTAGTCAGTTCTTGGAACATAGAAGTTCACAGTGACCTCAGACATTGAACAAAGTATAAAAACACGACTCTCAAATATTACCAATAATTTCTGATCATTGATTCCTGAGTGCATATAAACTAATTAAAAGGTGGATCTATGTGTTATTGTGACAATACCCTCATATAAACACTAAGTATCTTTTGTCCTCTACATCCATATAATCCATAGCATAAACAGAATGTGTTTCTGAAAATGTTGGCTATTGATTCATATTGTATTATTGACTATTTCAAATAATTATTTCTTCATCCAAAGTCTCAGGAATTTCATAGTATTCTAATGAATGCACCTTATTGTAAACGATGGTGATTATGATAGGACACAATATCATAAATTTCAGAATATGAGACTTTAACAGGTGCCTCTCTTCTTCTGTAGCCTCTTCATGGCATCTTTGATTTCCTTGCTCCTCAGACTATAAATCAAGGGGTTCAGCATGGGAATCACTACAATATATGACATGGAAGCAAATCTGTCAAAGCTGGAAGAAACCCCAGAGCTGGAACGCAAATAGACAAAGACAGCAGAAATATAGAAGAGAGAAACAGCTGTCAGGTGAGAAGCACAAGTGTTGAATGCCTTGTAACGGCCTTTAGTGGATGTGATCTTCATGATGGACAAGAGGATATAGACATAGGATATCACAATAACTAAGGCATTCATTATCCCAAAGATTGTTGCTAATATTGCAAGCAGGACTTCTGAAAAGAAGGTATTGGTGCAGGATAAATGTATGAGCTGGGTTATGTCACAAAAGAAGTGCCTGATGACATTAGGTCCACAAAAGTGGAGCTGCCACGAGGCACAAATCTGAGATAAAGAACATGTGAGTCCTCCCATATATGATCCCATCACCATGCGAACACAGATGGTGGGTGACATGATGGATGAATACAGCAGAGGATTACAAATGGCAACATACCTGTCATAGGCCATGGCTGTCATGAGGCAAGATTCACTTGTCACCAGCAGTGAAAAGAAAAAGTACTGAACTACACAACCCACAAAGCTGATAGTTTGCTTTTCATGGAAGAAACTGAAGAGTTGTTTAGGGACTGTGGAGGTGACATAGCAGAGGTCTATGAAGGACAGATTACTGAGGAAGAAGTACATGGGGGTGTGGAGGTGGGAATCCATCCTTATTAAAATGATGAGGCACAGGTTCCAGGTCAGAGTTGTGATGTAGATGAGCAGGAATATGATGAAGAGCATTGCTGTGATTCTGGGGAAATCTGAGAATCCCAAGAGGATGAATTCGGTAATCTCAGTAACATTTCCTCCTCCCTTCATTGCCTCAGTGCTACTAACATGAGAAAGGAGATAAGAAACCATGTTGTTGACCCAGGTTAAACTATAGCATTCCATTTTCATATCATCTTTTTCTCTAATAAGCCCTGAGAAGAAGTGATTCACTATCCTATGTGAGAAGACATGCCTTTCTTCTCCAGTTGTGTCAGTAAGAATCAAGTAAGTGTTTTGATTTCACAGTTCATAGAATTTCATGAGATTGATAAATGATCTTTAAAAGTCAAACTACAATGCAGAATTCTTATTTGAGACTTAGACACCACACAGTCACTTATTCTCTGCATTTAGATTAGTTGAGAATCTATGTAATAGTCTCCATCTGTTGCAAAAGAAGCTTCTTTACTGAGTGGTGACAGCTATATTTATCTGTGAATAAAGAATAAGAATTTAGCATATAGCAAGAAATTGCTTTGGTTTAGGAAAGTGGCCGTAGTAGATTCTCCTCTAGCATCTCTGGCCATGTACATGTAATGCAAATAATCAAAGAGGAGGATGAGAGATTGAGAAGAGAATGTATGCAGGATGAGTTAGAAGGAGGAAATGGGGTTGGGCATGAGGCAGGTAAAGTAACAATGTTCAAAATTCTCGCAATGGAAGGTGATAAACACAGAAAGCTACAACTGGAAAATGTTCAGAGAATAAGAGGCTGCAGAGTGTTTGTCCCTGGTTAGGACTCCTATATTAAACCTCTGCTACCCAAGGTTCAGGGGCCATCATGAAAGAGGGGTTGGAAAGACTGCAAGAACAAGGGAATTTGGATGACTGCAAAGAAACAGTTTCCCAGGATGCTGGGAACTTGTCCATATGAACTTAAAACCATGGTGACAATACGCACAAGGCCCACGCAAATGCAAAGTAGACAAAAGCCCAGCATAGAACTCTAAAATAGGTAAGAAACCAAAACTTTAGCCAAGAAACTATTGGCATCTGATTACTCCTGGGTGAAAGAGTGTTAGTCTTCTTTAAGGGAGTGAAGCTTGATAGGCTGAGAGGGTCCAGTGAATGAAATCACACCAAGGAACATCTGGGGATACAAACTTTACTTTATAGGCCTTAAGATACATGACAGAATGCAAGAAATCTGGTAAATGGGTATGGGGAAGTTGAAGATTGGTGGGTGCCTAAATATCATTAAGATATGTTTTATGAAATACACAAAAATTTTATGTATAGATATAGATATAGATAAATTTTTAAGCTGGACTTGGTAGTTCACATTTGTAATCCAAGTCCTGACTCGGAAGGATCCTGGGCACTCACTGGCCAGCCTCCCTAGCCTAGTGAAAACTCAGGTCAGAGTGAGAGGCCTTGTCTCAAAAAACTTGGATGACAGAGAATATGGGTTCCAGTGGGAGGCACTATGGAAAGGTGCCCGTGGGAACAGGGATATAAAGATGATTAAGATTCTTTGAGATATTCTGCATAAGATGCACAAAAATTCAATAAAAACAAATAAAAAATAAAATAAAAACATTGGAGATGGCTCCTGAGGAATGACATCACAAACTGTCCTGCATTCTCCACCTCCACATCCATGCATGCACTAATATACACATAGCCTCTGCCCATACCCACATACACGCCAAGAACTAAAGACAAAAGGATTCCCGATATTCCATATAGAACTGCCACTTCATAATCATGGAAATATAAAATCAAACAAAAAAGTTGTGGAAATAAATTCATGTATTGTGGGGCAGAAAAGATGGCTCAGCAGTTAAGAGCACTGGTTGCTCTTCCAGAGGACCTAGGTTTGATTCCCAGAATCCACATGTTGGCTAACAACCATCTATAACTCTATTTCCAGGGAAGATCAAAGCCTTCTACTGACTTCCTTGGGCATTGCACAGCAAGGGTTCACTTACATTCATGCTGGCAATATAATTATACACATAAAATAAAAAGACTTAAAAAATTATATATTGGTATGAATTTGCCATGTGAAAGAAGTCAGTGCTCATCACCTCTGAGCCACCTCTCCAGCTCCTCATTTTGATTTTTAAATTATATATATTTTCTGGGTGTGGTAACGCACAACTTTACTCACAGCACTCCAGAGAAGTAAGCAGGCAGATATAAGTGAGACTGAGGTCAGCTTGATCTATGTAGTGAGCTCCAGCTATGCCAAACTGCAAAGTGAGGCACCAAACCCCACAAATTACATTTTTTATTTTGCATGTACATGATGTGCATGCACATTGTGCAAGATACAGCATGCATGTGGAGATCAGAGCACAACTTGTAAGGGTTAGTTCTCTGCTTCCATCATGAGATTCCTGAGGATTAAACTAAGGTCAGACTCAGGGACAAGTGCCTTAACCCACTGAGCCACCTACCATACCACAACAAACATATGAAAGATAATAATAAATTTTATTTTCTCAGTAGTGGAGTGTTTTGTTTGTTTTTTATCTTGTTTTTTTTTTGTTGTTGTTGTTGTTGGTCTTTTTGAGACAGGGTCTCCCTGTAGCCCCAGCTGTCCTGGAACTCACTATGTAAATCAGGCTGGTCTTGAACTCACAAAGATCCACTTGCCTCTGCCTTCTGAGTGCTGGGATTAAAGGCGTGTGCCACCACACCCTGTTTTCTTTTTAAGTGCATGGAAGGCTAAGCCTGTAGCAAATTTTAAGGGTCTAATATATTAGTTA
The DNA here is from genome assembly GCF_000622305.1 of Nannospalax galili. Classification (NCBI taxonomy): domain Eukaryota; kingdom Metazoa; phylum Chordata; class Mammalia; order Rodentia; family Spalacidae; genus Nannospalax; species Nannospalax galili. The sequence goes on along the minus strand of NW_008337142.1, from coordinate 118,951 downwards.
TGTTAACATTTCATTATGTGAAGCTGGTACTTAGAAGTTTGCAGGGAAAAGCCTCTAAGCTTCTGGAATAAACATGTTCAAGGACTGGGAAACATATACAAAAAAATCCATCTTCAAAAATATCAAAAATAAAAGTATCACATTTTTGTTTAATTTTCATTATTCTTCATGAACTCCAAAATCTTTTAGTTTATATTTACAGTGATGCTAGTACAATGCTTCAGGTAGATTATCTGCTGTCAGTTAGATGTAATTAAAATTCTAACTGACCTTAAAACATTAAATTTTTCACTTTCACATAGAATTCATATAGGCATCAAAAATTGAATGAGTTCACTGAAAATAAGAAACTCCTGATCTACCAGCTCACTAAATTCCATCATTATTTTAGTGTACTCCAGTGACTGGCCAGCTGTGCTTGATGTATACTGTGATATCCCACTAACCCTAGAAAAGAAAGAAGAATCAGGTCATTTTCTCCTTATTGTCAACACAATTACCCTGAAGTTTTATCTTGTTACAACTTGGCAAAACAAAGGGAGAAATCTACATATATATTCTATTTGAGGAGCATTGTGCATGAGTTTGCCATCTTCAAGCAGTCTGGAGAAGTGGCTGATAGAAAGCTTAGTTGGAGATTTCACTATGTGGATATAGCTATTCAAAAGTCCAATTCCAGACTAATTAAGACATGGCCACCTTGAGAAGGTGTTTGAGGACAAGCGCAGGTACAGCTGAGGGTACTGTTCAATAAGAACTCAGAAAAAGAAGCTTCTACAGAACAACCAGACCAGCACGCCTGGCCTGGAGTGGACATCTCTGGTGTCTGTGCTGCCCAGGCTGGTGTTTCTAGACTCCTAGGCTCAACAAGGAAATACAGCTGTCTGGAGTATGCTCATGGACTATGACTCTACAAGTCAAATCTGTATGATCACCACAGATCATTTCTCTCTAACTTCTCAGAAATCATTAGTCGAAGATCTTTCCTAACATGGAAATGAAATTACTGTGATTTCCAAAGCAAAGTCCTCAAGTTCAAGAACTACTTAAGCGTCCTTCAGGTAGAAAAAAAATTGGGAAATGGACACACATGTTTTGATCTTAGGAAATTCTCTTGAAACAGTAAATTACTCTTTTTGATTCAATTCTTAAATACTAATTTTAACTTGTACAATATTTTCCTACCCACTTTACATTCAACTCTAAATATTCCTATTATTCCCATTTTATACATTAAAATAGAGATGGTAAAAAGGCCAAGGTCAAGGCATGTACTTATGAAATTATGTAGCTAGAATTCAGCACCATCAGTTACCCTCAGTAATATGTAGAAATTTGAGAGTATCATTTTTTAGGTCAGAGAATTTGCAAGAGTGAAAAGCAACTCAAGAAAGAGCCTTAAAGGGAAAGTAAGGAAGTGAGGAAAAAATAAATTGATATGCCGATTCCAAAGGCTCTGATCCCACGGCGTTTACAGGAGGAATCCCTTACCAAGAGAGTGTGGAAGCCACCATTTTCTGGTTTTTTCCTTCTGACCTTGATGGAGATCCAAGGAGACAGAGTTCTTGCCAAATATTGAGATTGCCTATTTCTTTATCAAAGTAATTTTTCTGTGGGCTTAGTACACTCCTGGATGGGTCCTTTTGGCTACAAAACTGGCTGTCAATTCACAGCAGGAGAAATGGTCACACTGGGATCTCTTAATTATACCATTGAGAGCAGAGTTGTAAAGAGGAAAGCCAATTACAGAGAGAAGCAGAGCAAATACACTGGTGGCATTTGCGACCTGGTGTCTGGTTGTTGTGGAGTAGTTGTCCCAGAGTGGCATCCCTGCTGGTTTCAGGCCCTGCACTGCAATATCCCTTCTGAATCCAAGTTCATTTTCCATAATCTTATCAGAACAACAGAATTGTTGCTTCTCTTATCACCCTTAGAGTCATTTGAACTGGAGAGGACACAGAGATGGCATGAGTCCAAAACACTGAATTTGCAACTGGAGACACTGAGACCAGAGATGCTCAAGGTGGCATGATCAGCTAGTAGTAATATTGATTGGTGATAGTTAATGAACTATGTATATACTTCACTACTTATGAAGAACTTTCATTTCTGATGCATATGTTTTCTCAAACACTTGATCTGAATCAACCATCACAGCAATCCTGCAAAACAAATGCAGTACTATTTCTCATGCATGTGTAAAGAAAACGTGTCACTAAGAAACAGGACAAAACTAATTCAAGACAGTCACAACTTATTATTTAAACCATGAGAGTTCATAACCAAAAATTTTAATTGATTTCTGGCTAGGACCTAAGGGATACATGATCTTGAAAAAATTTACATCTCAGCGCCCATGTATTTTACCAAAAATATCAGGTGTATGGTATTAGCTAAATCAGAGAGTAACCCTTTTGGAAAACCCATATATTCATAGATAAATAATGTCATAATATTGAGGGGAAATATTTGCTTCTCTTGATAATATTATGTATTTGTTTTGAAATTATAGCAATATTCATTAAACATACAATAAATAAATTGGATATTAGGACTGACAAAATGGCTCAGAGGGTAAAGGCACTTGCAACTGACCTTGACAACTTGAGACTGGACCCTGGTACCTACATGGCAGAAGGAGAGAATTTATGCCCAATAATTGCCCTTTGATCTATGTATGTATGCCATGACATGATTGCACACACACAGACACAGACACAGATATACAGACATAGACATAGCAACACAACACACACACACACACACACACACACACACACACACACTACCTAAATGTAATTAACTTGGGGAGGGGGTTGAGACATGCTCTGACTATGTAGTACTGGCTGACCTGGAGCTCATTCCATTGGCCAACTTGGTTTCAAGCTTACAGAAACCAACTGCCCCTGAGTCCTGAGTACTAGGATTATAACCATGGACTAACATGCCTGCTAATTTTTTTAAATAAATATTATAGACATTAAAGTCTTCCATCTATATTCTGTCAACTTTCTTGACCTTAAAATTACCTTTATCCCATCCATCTGTTAGTGTGTGTGTGTGTGTGTGTGTGTGTGTGTGTGTGTGATTTATCTTTTCTTTCCTGCTGAGTATTGCTCTATTATATGATTATGTGACAACACATCCTCTCCACAGTTGATATTTGTTCTTTCCCCTTCAGGGAAGTTCCTGTCAGTGCTAGTATGGTCATGTTTTTGTGCCTGCCTTTTACATGAATGGATGGTTCCCTAGGTGTGCACTGAAGACTACAGTTGCCAAGATGAATTGGGTGCATACCTTCACCTTCCTTAGATAGCTCCAACTTTTTTCTCAGTGATACTGTGTGAGTTCTCTTCTCACCAGTGGTGCCTGGAAGTCTCTGATGCTCAAACCTTTCCCAACACCTCCAATCAAGCTGCTAAGATTGTTCATAGTGGCAGATCAAATTAGGGCATTAACTTCCAGTTCATTATTTGATAATTAGGCCAAACAACCTTTCAAATCTTTATAGACAAAACTCAATACATAATGTATAAATTGCTTGGCAAAAATAACTACTCCTTTTTCCTTGAGTTGTCATCTATCATCTATATTCTGGATTATTTATAGTATTTCTTCATGTATTCTCAATGCCAGTCTTTGTTGGGGTGTGTGTCTTCAAGTGCTTTCTCTACACTGTGCCTTAAAAATTCATATTTGTATAAGATCATTTTGTAGAAATTTTTCCTAATTTTTATGGCAGTATATCTATGGTGCCACCATGATTTGATTCTTTACTTGGAAATGATATTGTTCCTACAACTGCAAGAATACAGAGCAATAAAGTATTTGAAATGCATCTATCACGATGTGAGTATTGTTGTAGGTACTTATTTGCACTCCCATAATACCCCTGTACTTTAGAAATCAGAACACAAAGATTCAGAGAGATGGTCCTTTGTCAAGTGAGACATGTGTCCCTTTCTGCAAACTTCCAGAATCACTGCAGTTCGCAAGGTAATGAGTCCTTCCTACCTCTTTCCAAAGTACCAGGCACAGTGCTTATATGCCTGTAGGTGCTCAGTAGATGCTAATTATCTGAATATGTTTGACTGTGAAGGTGAAGTTCTCTTAATGTCTGTCTATGCAGGCAACACTCTGTTGGTATATTTGAGGAAGTGGCTTCCAGGGAAGCTTTCCCAAATATACTTCATCTGTTTCCTTTTAATCTCTGTGAAAAGTTGAGACTCTCCATAGTTTTTCTGCCTCCAGATATGGCAACTTCTGAGAGTTGCTTTAATAGTTCTAGAGTGATAAGATCAGATGGCTCTAGGTATAGACAATTGATGGTCTTTATTAATAGAGCCATTTGGATGCCTTAAACTATTTTCAGTCCCTCTCTATTCAAAAACTCACTGACATTTGTTAAGAGAGGTCCTTGACTTCAAATCCACTCCTTCATTTAGCATATGAAAAGTGATGTGTACAAGGAATATGGCATCCCAAAAGTAACATAGTTTCTCATCTGTGGAAATAGACTATTTACCTGATTTCCTGTCTTTTCCACTGTACAGTCGTCACCTCTGTATTCTCCTTAAAATGAATAGTCTTGACATATATTTATTTTCACAGAGATTGTGTCACATAAGACCAAGAAAGTAAACATGAAGCATTATTAAACACTGACATTTCTTTTATTTGTCTGACCCCATTGAAAATGTTACATTTCAGAATTCTAAATTTCTAAATGTCATTTAAATTTCTTATTGATAAGCTATTAGATATAACCACTGAAGCAATAGAAAAGGAATTTGAGGATTCTGCAATATGTGTAAATAGCAGAGAAACGTACGTGTGTGTGTGTGTGTGTGTGTGTGTGTGTGTATGTGTGTGTGCACATGTGTGTGTGTGAACTTGTATGAAAAGCCAGAGGGCAACCTGGTTGTTCTTCAGGAGCCATCACCTTGTTTTTGAGGCAGGCTTTCATTATACCTGGGGTTCCACAGTTAGGATAGGCTGGTGGCAAGTGATCTTCAGGGATCTGCCTGCCCCTCCTGCCCAATACTGCAATTATAAGCACATTCTGTCACATCTGGCTTTTTATGTGACTTCTGGGTATCAACCTCAGGTCCTCATGCCTGCACATTCCAAACCAAGCTATCTCCTCACCCTAAACAAAGAGAAACTCTTTTACTTCTCATTTATCAATGAATAACAATGAAACTTGTATAAGTATGCATGCCAGCCATCTAACAGTTTGAGCCCAAATAATTCATTAGTTCCTTCTTACACTATAAGTCTACTTCAACCAGATTGCACTATATTATACCTAAAATGCAAATGTTGGTAATTTTCTTAGTAAAATTTGTTCTTTCATAATTTCACACTTGTATGCATGTAGATAAGGCATTCTGACCAGTCTCACCCTCACCCTCTCCCATCTCTTCTACCCCTGTCTATTCTGCTCTTCTGCACTAATATTTCCCTCACAGTGATGTCTCTACATTTAGTTTTATAACTACTGAGGTTCTACAGGGCAGTCTGTGTTACCATGAGTTTAGGGATATCTTGTGGAACTTGGTGGGCTCATCACTGGGCATATAGCTGACAAACAAACACTCTCTTTTTCAGAATCTATCAGTTCCCAAATGTAGATTTTCAATTTTATTTATGAACCGTAGAGCCTACTCGTATATGAGCCTATATTTCTATTTTCATCCTTACAAATACACCAATAAATTTATCTAGAAATCTTATAGTAGTGCCTAGGAGATTGACTGTTCCCCGTGGTCTATGTAGAATTACTGAAACCAAGTTAAAAACATATCTCAGTCCCATACACTGGTCTCAATGATTTAGCTAAGCTTACAGTCTCTAATGTACCACAGTACTCAATCTTCTTCAGGAGTAAACCTGAAAAAATTGGTGTTTTCAATTTACCCAAGGTAGTGCTTTGAATAAGAATGTCCCAGAGGCTCCAGTTATAATGACAAATTGTTCCCAGTTCCTGGGGCCATTTTGGGAGGATTAGGAGGTTGATCATACTGAGGAAGTTTGTCACTGGGGGTGTGATTCAGCCTTGCCTTATTTCCAGTTTATCTCTCATTGATTTCTGTGTCAGTTTGAAGATGTGAGCTCTCCGCTTTCTGCTCCAGCTGCAACCTGCTGCCATGCCTCCCTGTCATGATGGACTTCTAATGCCTCTGGAACCATATTATGGGCATGTTGTTGACTACTGAGTCACATTGGAGTATTGAGTGTTTCAGAATAAGATTTCTTCTTCCAAAGTCTAATGAATCTCACAGTATTCCACTCGACCGCATTTTATTGTAGATAATGGTGATTCTGGCTGGCACAATATAAAAAAATCTCAGAATCTATGACATTAGCAGGTACCTGTCATCAACTATGACCTTTCAATAGAGTCTTTGATTTCATTTTTCCTCAGACTGTAAATCAAGGGTGTCAAAATGGGAATCACCATAATATAGGCCATAGAAGCAAATCTGTCAAAGCTAGAGGAAACCCCAGAGCTGGAATGCAAATAGACAAAGACACCAGAAATGTAAAAGAGAGAAATGGATGTCAGGTGAGAAGCACAAGTGTTGAATGCCTTGAACCTGCCTTTAGTGGATGTGATCTTCATGATGGACAAGATGATATAGACATAAGATATCACAATAACAAAGATATTCATTATCCCAAAGATTTTTGCTATTATTACAAACAGGACTTCTGCAAAGACAGTGTCAGTGCAGGATAGATGTATGAGCTGGGACACACCGTACAAGTGCCTGATGACATTAGGTCCACAGAAGTGGAGCTGCAGTAAAGCACAAATCTGAGAAAAGTAACCTGTGAATCCTGCCATATAGTATCCAGTCACTATCTGAACATAGAGGACAAGTGACATGATGGATGAATAGAGCAGAGAGTTAAAAATAGCAGCATATATGTCATAGTCCAGGGCTGTATTGAGGCAATATTCATTCTTTTCCAGCACTGAAAAGAAGTACTGAATTACACAGCCCACAAAGCTGATAGTTTTGCCTGGAAGAAGCTGAAGAGCAGTTTAGGGACTGTGGAGGTGACATAGCAGAGGTCTATGAAGGACAGATTACTGAGGAAGAAGTACATGGGGGTGTGGAGGTGGGAATCCATCCTTATTAAAACAATGAGGCACAGGTTCCAGGTCAGAGCTGTGATGTAGATGAGCAGGAATATGATGAAGAGCAGTGCTGTGATTCTGGGGAAATCTGAGAATCCCAGGAGGATGAAATCGGTGATCTCGGTAATATTTCCTCCTCCCTTCATTGCCTCAGTGCTTCTAACATGAGAAAGGAGACAAGAAACCATGTTGTTGACCCCGGTAAAACTACAGCATTCTATGTTCATGTCATCTTTTGTTTTAATAATCCCTGAGAAGTGCTTCACTCTTTTTCTGTAGGAAGACCCCAGTCTTGCTTCTCCAATTGTCGATAAGAATGAACTAAGTGTTTTCATCTCCAATTACATCATAGAAGTTCATAAGGTTGAGAAAAGGTCTTTAAAAATCAGACTACAATGCAGAATTCTGATTTGCAACTAGACACCACACAGTCTCTTTTTCTCTGCATTTTGATTAGTTGAGGATCTATGTAATAGTCTCCATCTGTTGCAAAAGAAGCTTCTTTACTGAGTCGTGACAGCTACACTCATCTGTAAATAGAGGATAATAACTTAGAATATAGTAAGAAATTGCTTTGGTTTAGGAAAGTAGCTGCAGTAGGTTCTCCTGTGGGGTCCATGGCCATTCATCAGTAATGATAACAATCCAAGAGGAGGACAAGAAATTCTGAGGGGAATGTGTGGAGGAGTAATTGGAGGGAGGAAAGGGGGACTGGAAATGATGCAAATACAGTACTGATGTGTGAAGTTCTCAAGAATTTTTAAAAAATATTTTATTAATTATTTTTATTTTATGTGTATGCGTGTGTTGCCTGCATGTAGGTAAGTGCACCCATGTCATGCAATGCCCACGGAAGACAGAAGAGGCTGTCAGATCCCCTGGAACTGGAATTATGACACTTGTTAGCTTCCATGTGGGTGCTGGGATTCAAACCCAAGTCTTCTGCAAGAACAGTGTTTTTAACCCCTGAGCCATCTTTCTCCTGCACTGGAAATTTTTTAAAAATCAAAAATCATCAAAAATTCTGCAAAAAATTCACAACAAAAGTTGTGTAAATAAATATCAGTGATCAATGTTTGAAATTAATTATCTTTCCATAGCAGTTCTGATAAGGTAGCTGGGAGATGACCCCATGTGTAGAGGGCTGATTTAATAAGCACCAGGACCTGGGTGTGATCCCAGCTCCCACATTAAAGCTCGGCTTGGTACAAGTTGAGGGATGCATTAATATTCTCTCTGCTTCCTGTTCTGCTATGTTTCATGAATCTTCCGTGTAGAGATTTCATTGTAGAGGTGCCACTTAAATCTGTTACCATCCTCAACTTTCATGATTTCTTTTTTACAACAAACACAGAGGAGTTCCAAGGATTAGAGGAAGGTTCAATATGGTCTGGGTCTAATTACTCTTTGACAAGTTGACGAAGAGGGGCAAACTTTTCCTGGGTTAGCAGCCACTGTTCCACCCAAATACATTTTTGAGTTTTCCATGTTAATGGAAGGGTGTAGCTTGCCTTTGTGGCCACCATTATAAATTTGGATAACCTAAGCCTTGTCTATTACAATGTGAACTTCTCTGCCTTATTTGATGTTCTCCTTGTTCATGTTTCCCTACTCCTTTTATGGGATTATAATTCCTATTCGTCATGATATTTTTGCAGCTTATATATTGTGAGAATATTTAATGATGTCCCCATTGCTGTAAAATATCTCTAACTTAGAGAATAATCCCTATATCTGATATACAAGGCTTAAGATATGTCACTTGATCTTTTGGTCCCAAACTTTCTTAGGGATAAACAATTAGAGCTAATCACTGAAGAAACAGAAAAGGAATTTGAAGATTCTACAATATGCATACATAGCAGAGAGAAGTGTATGTGTGTGCATGTGTGCGTGTGCGTGTGCGTGTGCGTGTGCGTGTGTGTGTGTGTGTGTGTGTGAACTTGTATGAAAAGCCAGAGAATAACCTCCGTGTCTTCTGCAGGAGCAATCCACCTTGCTTTGAGGGCAGGACATCCTTATATGTGGGACTCACCAATTACCATAGGCTGATGGCCAGTAAATTCTAGGGATCTACCTGTCCTCCTGCCCAAGGCTGAGATTACAAGCACGTTCTATGACATCTGGCTTTTTATGTGTGTTCTGGGTATCAAACTAGGCTCTTCATGCCTACAAGTTCCAAACAGAGCTATCACCTCAGTCTAAACAAAGAGAAATTCTTTTACTTCGCATTTATCAATAACTAACTGATGAAATGTGTAAGTTTGCATGTTATCCTCTAGAGTATTTTCTGTTTGAGCCCAAATAATTCAGGAGTTCCTTCTTCTCCCTACACTATGTCTACTTTAATCAACTTGCACTGTATTACACCTAAAAGGTAGATGTTGATGATTTGATTAGGTAAATTCATTTTTTCTGAATTTCACACATGTACATAAGGCATTCTGACCACTCTCAACCTCTCCCTCTCCCATCTGCATCCACCATTGCCTAATGCCCTCTTCCTGACTAATCTTTTTCTCAAAGGATGTCTGCACATTTACTTTTATGATCACTAAGCTTCTACAGGGCCATCTGTGTGACCATGGGTTTGGAGCTCTCCTGTGGGGCCTGGTATGCTCATCACTGGCACACAATTAAAGAATTGATGTTCCCTCTTTCAGAATCTACCAGCAGCCAAATGAAGATTTTTAATTTTATTTTTTAATCCTGGAGCCTATTCATTTATGATGGGACACTTCCTTATTATTTCTCTTTTCACCTTCACAAATATGCAAAAGAATTTATTAGAAATCCTAGGAGATTGGCTCTTCCCATTGGTCAATGAGGAATTGTTGAGACCAAATTAAAAACATATTTCAACAGCCGAGCATGGTGGCACACGCCTGTAGTTCCATCACTTGGGAGGCAGAGGCAAGCAGATCTCTGTGAGTTCAAGGCCAGCCTGGTCTACATAGTGAGTTCCAGGACAGCTGGGGCTACAGGGAGACCCTGTCTTAAAGAAACAAAAAAAAAAAATCAGTACCGTACACTAACCTGAGTGATTTAACTAAGCTTACAGTCTGTAATGTACCCTAATTCCCAATCTTCAGGAAAAAAATCTGAGGAAAAAAATGGTATTTTCACTCTACTCAGGGTAGTGGTTTGAATGTGTATGTGCCACAGACTCCAAATGTGTGTGTGTGTGTGTGTGTGTATTATTGAGCTTTTCTAATTTCATACAACAGTTCTTAATCAAATGTAGACCCCCTCCCCCACCCATTGCCACCCCCAACCCCACACCAAACCTCATGTATTCCATCATACATGTTAAGTCCTAGTCATTCAGGCATTTGTACTCAAATGTCCTTCAGTGTAAATGCATCCACTGGAGTCTGTTCAGCCCATCTAGTGATTGTATACAAATTATACTCTCCCTCACCAAGCAGAAATCAGTCTCCAATAGTTCTCAGCCTGGGGCCAGCCTGTCACCTATTTCTCTCCTCCCCTTTGGGCCCTTGTTTAATTGAGTTGGCATGGGTCCTGTGCTCGATGCCACCATTGCCACAAGTTCACATGTGCAAGCTTCCAGTGGCCTAGAAGCCTCCTCTTCTCTGTATTCATTAACCAGCCCTGGCTCTTACACTCTTTCTGCCTCCTCTCCTGCAAAGGCCCCTGAGCCATGGGTGGATGAGATGCCATATAGGAGTCCTATCCCACATTCTACAGTCTCTTATTCTCTAAAATTGGCCAGTTGTGGCCTTCTGTGTGCATCACATTCTGTTGCATAAGGAGGATTTACTGGTGAGAGTTGGATGCATTAGTTTTCTCTCCACCCCTGATTCTGGTATGTTTCATGAGACTTAATTGTAGCGGTTCAACTATAGATGTGTCACGTAGTACTGGGCATCTCTTAGACGTATGTTCTCTGTGTCTGACCAGATGTGCAGTTCTGTAGTAGCCTCCCTCTGTTGCAAAAAGAAGCTTCTTTGATGAGTGGTGTACAGTATGCTTGTCTGTAAATATAAGTATTGATATTTAGCATATAGTAAGAAGTTTCATTTGTCTTGAGATATAAAAGAGACAGGGTTTTCTCTGGGATCTATGTCCTCTCCTACCATATGTACTTGGCTGAGTTTACAGTGCCATCCATGAGTTCCCTCCCATTGAGAGGGCTTTAAGTCTCATAAGATAGCTGTTGATTTTATGATAAATATCAGTGCCACTACTGTACCAATAGAGGTAGTTTGCCATGCCACTCACTATGGTTATTAGGCTTTATGGCTGGGTTGGACCAATGATTGTTTTTCTCCCTTGATAGCCAAACTTCAATTTGGCTTAGTGAGTTCCTACTCCATTTTGTAAGTCATATACCTTAAGTATGTCCTGTCCTCAAAAGTAGGGTCTTGTCTACTAGCCCTTGGAGAGAACCAAGAGGTTTGGCAATATCCTGTGTTATTTTTGGAGTCTCCTGACCACCTTCTCCAACCACTCAAAGGGAGGTCTCTTCTGTCTGGCACTGTGTCCTTCCCAAGCAGGTCCCATGTATACATATGCATTAATGTTCAGACACTGTATGTGCATTTCTCATGGTGTTTCAAGGGCATCACTTTTCCCTATGGGTTTCCTAGTCCCCCAAGATTGATTCATATCTACTCTTTTTTTCTCCCATCCGGCCTCCCTCTCCCTCTCCCTCCCTAGTTGCAGGTCCCCATTTCCCCCAACCTCCCCCCAAATCTGACTTCTACCATCCTCCCTCTCTTGACTTCCCTCCCTCACACCATGGCCCCTTGAAAACCCTCACTCCTCTCCTCCCTGCCAAATACTCCCACTTTTCCCACCTCTCCCCTGGTAACATTGGTTCCCTATTATCCCCATTTCAGGTACTTTCTTTTCCTTTGCCTCCATATATCCTTTCCCTTTTCCTGGCTTCTGGTGTTACATCAAAATTTATATACCTACTTATAAGGGATTGGTGCTACAATCCACAAATGACAGAGAACATATGTCACTTGCTTTTGTGTTTGTATTATTTCACTTAATATAAGTGACCTTTTGTCTCTAGTTCCATCCATTTACCTGTAAATTTCATCTTTTATTACTGCTGAGTATAACTACATCATGTAGATGAACCATATTGTAATTAACCATTCCTCAGTTGATGGACATTGAGGTTGTTTCCATTTCTTAGCTATTGTAAAAAGAGCAGCAACAAACATGGATGTACAGGTATCTCTACAGTATGATGAGGCTTTTGGGTACATGTGAAGCAGTGGTTTAACTGGATCATATGGTAGGTTCATTTTTAGTTTTTGAGGGTTTTCCACACTGCTTTCTATAGTGGTTACACAAGTTTGTACTCCCACCAGCAACGAATGAGCATTTCTCTTTCTCCTCATCCTGTCCAGAATTTGGGGTCTTTTGTTCTTTTGATCTTAGCTAATCTGACTGGGATAAAAATGGAATAGTAACATGGTTCTTATCTGCATTTCTCTAAATACTAAAAATGTTGAGCACATTTTAAGGTGCTTCTTGGCCATTTATTTCTTCATTTTAGAACTCTCTGTTTAGGTCTTTCACCCATCTTTTTATTGGGTTGTTTATTTTATTTATTTCTTTTATTGAATTCTTTGTATATTCCAGATATTAGTTCTCTGTCAGATATGTAGCTGGTAAAGTTTTTCTCCCACTCAGTGGGTTTCCTCTTCCATTCCTTGGTTGTTTCTTTGCTGTAGAGAAGCTTGTAGTTAATAAGGCCTGACTTATTGACTGTTGACCTTAATGTGAGAGCAGCTGGTGTCCAATTTAGAAAATCCTTTTCTATACCTGTATCTTGGAAGGTACTGACTATATTTTCTTCTAGCAGCTTCTGAGTTTTGGGTTTTAAACGGAAGTCTTTGACCTTTTGGAATTGACTTTTGTACAAGGTGGAAGATAAGGGTCTAATTTTATTCTTCTACAGATGGAGATCCAATTTGGCCAGGACCATATGCTGAAGATGCTGTCTTTCCTCCAGTGAGTGTTCTTGGCCCCTTTGTCAAATATCAGGTGGCTCAAATTACATGTACTCATGTTTGGGTCTTCAATTATGTTCCATTGATCTACAGTTCTATTTTTGTGCCAGTAGTATGCTTTTATTGTGACTATAGCTCTGTAGTATAGTTTGAAATCTGGTATAGTAATTCCCCCTCTTGGTTTAGCTTTGGTGGTTTCCATGAATTTAGACATTTATCCTTTTAGGTTTTCAAATTTAATAGCATATAGGTTTTTAATGTATCCCTTTATAATGTTCTGGGTCATTTTGTTGTCTGGTGTGATGTTTCCCCTTTTGTCTCTGATTTTGTTGATTTGGAGGTACTCTTTCTTTCTCTTGGTTAACTGAGCTAGTGGACTGTCAATCTTTATCTTTTCAAAGGACCAGCTCTTGGATTCGTTGATTCTTTGTATTATTTTCTTTGTTCCTATTTCATTATTTTTTGTTCTGATTTTTTTTATTTCTTCTTGTCTGTTTGGTTCGTGTTTCAATTGTTTTTGTCTTTCAAGAGTCTTGACTTGAAATGTTAAGTCATTTATTTGTGTTCTTTCTGATTTTTTAATGTAGGCACTTTAGAACTATAAACTTCACTCTAAGGAATGTTTTTAAAGTGTCCAAGAGGTTTGGTTGTGTTGTGTTGTCTTTTTTATTTCATTCAAGGAACACTTTTATTTCTTTCTTAATTTCTCCTTTGACCTACTCATGATTCAAGAATGTGTGACTTAATCTCGCTGAGGTTGTGTAGTTACTAAGGCTTCTTACAGTGTTGATTTTAAGCTTTATTGTATTGTGATCTGATAGAATTCATGAAGTTGTTTCAATTTTTTTATTTATTCAGATTTTTTTGTGCCCCAGAATGTGATCAAGTTGGGAGAAAGCTCCATAGGGTGCTGTATCAAAAGTATATTCTTTGGTGCTTGGGTGGAATATTAGGGAGAGGTCTGTAAGGTCCATTTAAGGTATGTGTATTAGTCAGGGCTCTCTAAAGAAACAGAACCGGTAGAATGAATATATATATATATCAGCTTAGCTTACAGGATAGAGTCCGAGTAGTCCAACAGTGGCTGCACCACACTGGAGAGGCTGAGAATCCATAGTCACTCAGTCCACAAGGCTGGATGTCTCAGTAGTCCCAATCTGGCACTGAAGGTCTGACAAATTCCAAAAGATAAGCTAGTCTTCAGTCTACAGCAGCAAGATGAACTCACCAGCGAGAGAGAAGGCAAGCAGCAAGAAGCCTGGCATTCTCCTCTTCCTTGGTCTTTTATACTGGCTGCCATCAGAAGATAATGCCCACATATAGGGTGTGTCTTCTGGCTTTAACCCTAACCCCAAATAATAACCACTAACCCCTAACCCCTAACCCTAACACTAACTCTCACCATTCATTGGTGGTGGGCTTGTCACAGGTCTTTCCCCTCGATAAGGTGTGATGGGAATGGAACATCACCTCTGTGGTGTTCTTTTTAAAACTTACCCCATATTGTTGTGGCACCAATATACTTATACTTTCGGCACTTAGCAGGCTGAAGCAGGAGGCTTTAACCCTAACACTAACCCTAATTCTAACCCTCACCCTAACCCTAAACAAATCCCTAACAATAACCCTAACCCTAAACTCAACACTTAACCACTTAACACATCTCAATTACACATTCAAAAAAGAATAACTCGGGTACCTGCTTAACATATGTTTATACATGCACAAGCCTATGATTAACCAAATAGGACAAAAATACTCATGTCAATTACAATCCATATTTCTGCAACTGGTCACGTGGCCTAAGTTGGTATTTGTAACTACCTTCCTCTACGACACATTCTGTATTTCCTCCACCATCAGCAAGCAACTCTGAAGGTCTTGGCTCTTTCCCTGGAGGAGTGACCCATACTTTCATCCCTGAAGGATCTGGGCCATTTCTTGTCCTATCTGGATTGGGTTGTTGCAGTTTCCCATTGACCTTAATCACAGGACATGGTAACACCAAAAGTCATCCTAAGGAATCTCCTGCCTTCAAGATATAAACTTCATTACCTCCATGTGGAGAACAAGTCCAATTTCCCCCTGGTAGTCTGGGTCAATCACCCCTCCTAATACTGTTATTCCTTACTTAGCCTGCTGACTTAAGGGCATCAGAAGCCCAAAGTGTCCAGGGGGAAGTCTTAGCTTCCAGTTCAACAGAATGTTTGTTGTCTCTTCTGGCAGAAGCACTCCTTCTTCTGTAACCAAAACATCCAAGCCAGTAGACTGCAAAGTCGAGGGTACAGGAAGCAAAAATTTTCATTTAGGGTCACCAGGGGTTATAGTGAGTGGAAGCATTCCCACTTCCACCCCTTGATTCCTGGACCCATGATTCCTGGCTATAGGAGAAACTGTACCATATATTGGATGCTGATTCAAAGCATACACTGCCTTCTGGAGGATCCAACCCCAGCCCTCCAGGCTATTGCCACCTAATTGGCACTATAACTGTGTCTTTAAGAGACCATTCCATCATTCTATCAAGACAGCTGCTTCAGGATGGTGGGGAACATGGTAAGACCAGTGGATTCCATGACCATGGGCCCACTGTCGCACTTCTTTGGCTGTGAAGTGAGTTCCCTGGTCCAAAGCGATGCTGTGCAGAATGCCATGATAGTGGATAAGGAATTCTGTAAGTCCCTGAATAGTAGTTTTGGCAGAAGCATTACCTGCAGGAAACGCAAATCCATAACCAGAGTAAGTATCTAGTCCTGTAAGGACAAAACACTGTCCCCTCCAAGATGGAAGTGGTCCAATGTAGTCAACCTGCCACCAAATTGGAGGCTGGTCCATAACCAGAGTAAGTATCTAGTCCTGTAAGGACAAAACACTGTCCCCTCCAAGATGGAAGTGGTCCAGTGTAGTCAACCTGCCACCAAATTGGAGGCTGGTCACCACGGGGAGCAGTGCCATATTGGGGGCTCAGTGTTGGTCTCTGCTGTTGGCAGATCTGGCACTCAGCAGCAGCTGTAGCCAGGTCAGCTTTTGTGAGTGGGAGTCCATGCTGTCAAGTCCATGCATAACCTCCATCTCTGCCACCATGGCCACTTTGTTCATGGGCCCATTGAGCAATGGCAGGGATAGCTGAAGAAACAGGCTGATAAGCCACAGAGCGGGTCAACCGAACTACTTGATTATTGAACTCATATTCTGCTGAAGCAACTTTATGATGAGCATTTACATGAGACACAAGTATGTTCATATCCTTTGCGCATTTGGAGAGATCTATCTACATACTTCTTCCCCAAATGTCTTTCTCACTAGTTTTCCAATCGTACTCCTTCCAAGTCCCTGACCATCCAGCCAAACCATTGGCTACAGCCCATGATTCAGTATATAATCGCACTTCTGGCCATTTCTCCTTCCAAGCAAAATGCACAACCATGTGCACTGCCCGAAGTTCTGCCCACTGTGAAGACTTTCCTTCCCCAGTGTCCTTCAAGGTTGTTCCAGAAATTGGCTGTAATGCTGCAGCTTTCCACTTCTGAGCAGTGCCTGCATAGCGTGCAGAACCATCTGTAAACCAAGCCCTAGTCTTCTCTTCCTCAGTCAACCGATCATAGGGCACACCCCATGAAGCCATAGGTACATCCTTGAGGACAGGAGGCATTGTAACAGGAGTAGGAACCATAGGCATTTGGGCAACTTCTTCATGTAACTTGCTTGTGCCCTCCGGGCCTGCTCGAGCCTGATCATGTATATACCACTTACATTTGATAATGGATTTTTGCTGTGCATGGCCTACTTTATGGCTTGGGGTGGGGTAGATAACACCCAGCTCATGATGGGCAGCTCCGGTCTCATGGTGACTTGGTGGCCCATTGTCAAACGTTCAGTTTCCGCTAAGGCCCAATAGCAGGATAAGGGCTATCTCTCAAAGGGAGAATAGTTGTCTGCAGATGAAGGCAAAGCCTTACTCCAAAATCCCAATGGCCTCCGCTGTGATTCCCCTATGGGGGCCTGCCAGAGACTCCAAACATCATCTTTATCTTCCACTGATACCTCCAGCACCATTAGGTCTGCTGGATCATATGGCCCAAGGGGCAGAGCAGCTTGTATAGCAGCCTGGACCTGTTGAAGGGCCCTTTCCCATTCCAGGCCCCACTCAAAGGTAGCTGCCTTCAGGAGTCACTTGATATATGGGTCGTAGTAGCATATCCAGATGAGGAATGTGCTGCATCCAGAATCCAAACAGGCCCACCAAGCATTGTGCTTCTTTCTTGGTGGAGGGAAGGGCCAAATGCAACAACTTATTCTTCACCTTAGAAGGAATGTCTCTGCATGCTCCACACCACTGAACTCCTAGAAATTTCACTGAGGTAGAAGGCCCTTGAAATTTGGCTGGATTTATTTCCCATCCTCTCATGCGCATGTGCTTAACCAACAAGTCCAGACTGTCTGCTACCTCCTGCTCACTGGATCCAATCAGCATAACATCATCAATATAGTGGACCAGTGTGATATTTTGTGAAAGAGTCAGGCAATCAAGATCCCTTCGAACCAAGTTATGGCACAATGCTGGAGAGTTAATATATCCTTGAGGCAGGACAGTAAAGGTATACTGTTGGC
>NW_008337142.1:84328-98843 GCF_000622305.1 Nannospalax galili | reverse complement strand
GTTCTCTAAAGAAACAGAACCAGTAGAAAGAACAAACGTGTGTGTGTGTGTGTGTGTGTGTGTGGTGTATTTATTAGCTTAGCTTGCAGGATAGAGTCTGAGTAGTCCAACAATGGCTGCACTACACTGGAGAGGCTGAGAATCTGTAGTCGCTCAGTCCACAAGGCTGGATGTCTCAGTAGTTCCGATTTGGTGCTGAAGGTCTGACAAATTCCAAAAGATCAGCTAGTCTTCAGTCTACAGCAGCAAGACGAACTCACCAGCGAGAGAGAAGGCAAGCCGCAAGAAGCCAGGCATTCTCCTCTGCCTTGGCCTTTTATACGGCTGCCATCAGAAGGTGACACCCACATTTAGGGTGTGTTTCCATCTTTAGATGATCCAATCAAGATGATCTCTTTCATTTCAGTTAATCCGAGATCCAGTCAAGTTGACACCCAGGATTAGCCATCACAGTATGGTATTGTATAATTCAGATGTCTCTGTGTTTATTCTTTGTCCAGTTGACCTGTCTAATGGAGACAGTGGGTATTGAACTCCTGTGCTATTAGTGAGTTGTGATTAATCTGTGTCTTAAAATCCTGTGGCACTGTTTTTATGAAGGTGGGTGCACCAGAAGTTGGTGTAATTATGTTCATTATTGTATTATCTTCTTGGATTTATTGCTTCTTTGGTCAGAATGAAGTGGCCTTCTTTATCTCTTCTAATTAGTTTTAGTTTGAAGTCTATTTTATCAGATATTAGAATTCCAACCATTGCTTGTTTTGTGGTGCCATTTTCTTGGAATATTTTTTCCTTCCTTTCATATTAAGACAGTGCCTATCCTTGAAGGTGAGATGGGTTTCTTGCAGACAACAAAATGATGGATTTTGTGTCCATTGATAGTTAATTATTGATGTGTATTGGTTCTTGTCCTTTTAATTTGCTTTCTTTCTTGTGTAATTTTGTGCATCAGCAGCTATACTTTCATTTAGTTTCATTCTGTTGCCCCTTGAGTATAGTCATTCCTTTCATCAACTCTTTGCTCACGAATTCTCTGCATGGCTGGTTTTGTGGACAAGAATATTTCAGCCTATTCATGTAATGGAAGATTTTTCTTTCCTCTTCAACTATAATAGAAATGTTTGGTGGGTAAAGTTTTCTGGGTTGGCATCTATGATCATTTAGAACTGGGAATACTTTGGTCCTGGCTCTCATAGTTTGCATTGAAATGTCAGCTGTAATTCATATAGGTTTACCTTCATGTGTGACTTCTAATTTTTCTTTTTCAGGTTTCAGTATTCTTTCTTTGCTCTGTGCATTTATTGTTTTTACTATGATATGTCGTGGGGAGTTTCTTTTCTGTTCCTATCGATTAGGTGTTCTATGTGCTTCTTGTCTTTTTTTAATTTGGGGAAAATTTCTTCTACAGTCCTGTTGAAGATCTGGCAAATACCAGCATCCTGAGATTCTTTTCCTTCCTCTAGGCCAATGATATGGAACTTTTGTCTTTTAATGGTATCCTACATTTCCTCTTATTCCATTCCTGTGGTTTTTAAATTCTTTCAAAAGCTTTACTTTAGCAGTTCAATTCTTGAGCTTTTTCATTGTCTTGATATTCTATTTTCCATTTCTTTCATTTTATTGGTGATACTTTCTCCTTTCATTTCTAATTGGCTTATTTAGTGTTTCACTTCCTTCTACATTTCAGCCCGAGTTTTCCTCAATATTTCTAGCTGCTTAGAAGCTAGAATGTCAGGTATGCTGCCATTTGTACCTGTCCCTAGCTTCTTTTAGTTCTTTGGTTTGTTAGTGCGTTCTTTAACTTGGCTGATGTCTTTGATCATGTTTAAAATTGTTCTTTCAAATTCTGTGTCCTGGTTTATCTTTAGGGGTTTCTCTTTGTAAAACTCTTCTATAGAACTATTAGTGTTTGGTGGGAAAAAATTATTTTGGATTTTGATGTAATTGTTTTTTAGTTGTGATACTGGCATGTGGATTTCCTTTGTTGTTTGTGATTCTGGTGTAGGATCCAAGTCTTCCTTTGTTGAGTTTAAGCTGTTTGTGTTTCTATACTTGATTATTTACTTATTGTGTATGAAAATCTCCCTTTTATGAATCTCCCTTCATAGGCTTCAGGGTCACTCTTTTTACTTTATATTGAAGGAACCACATGTTTCTAATCCAGCTACTCAGGAGTTCCTGCAGAGGCCCAAGTGCTCACATACTCTAGATGTCCTCCTAAAGTCTGGGTGCTTCTAGACAGAAGGCACAGCAGAATGTGGGAGGCTTGCTAGGCAGAGGCTGGAGTCAGGTGATATCAGGCAATCTGCAAAGGTCTGGGCCCCTACTAAAAGGCACAGAAGTCTATTCCTGCAGCAGTGAGAGAGGATGTGGGTGGTCCCAATGTAGAGGGGTGGGCATGGCAGGATTTGGGATGCTCACCACAAAGCAGAGGCCAGATTCACACACTTTTAGGCAGTGTGGAAAGTTCTGGGGCTCTGCTAAAGAGCAGAGATGCTTATAGCTACAGCAGTGGGAGAGGCTGCCGATGGTCCTAGGTGTAGGAGAATGGGCACAGCACAATTTGGAAAACTCACTTTGTGGAACTAAGAAGGTAGTCCAGAGATCTTGGATGCTGTGCCTAAGGCTAAAGGGAGAACAGGATGTGGGGTAGGGGAGATTGAACTTGTGCAGGCTGTAGGGAAGTCAAGGTACAGTGGGTGGCATCAGACTTACCAGGGAAGGAGGCTGCTCTCAGGAATCCAAGCCAAGGTGGGGGTGAGGACAGCCAGGGTAAAAGGCTGGTCTCAGGAATTCAAAGGCAAGTTGGGGGAATGGAGAGAATGTGTGTAACAAAATAGAAAAATTGAGCTGGTCTGAGTACAAGGGATCAGGAAGTAATAGACAGATCTGAAATAAGAGGGCAGTCCAGAGGTGTGGGTGCTGAGAACAAAAGTGGGCGTGTGCTCAAGGCTAGGAGTTCAGGATGTGGGGTCAACACCTCAAGTATTTAACAATTTTTCTGCAATTGGTGGTGCCATTTGGGGAGAAATAGGACTTGTAGCCATGATGGAAGAAGTAGATTGCTGGGGGTGTGATTTAACCTTGCCTCATTTCCAGTTAGTCTCTCTTTGATTCCTAGGTCTACTTGAGGATATGCACCTTAAGCTTTCTGTACCATATACCTCCTGCTGCCAGGTATACCTGTCATGGTGAACCTTTTTCCCTCTGGAACTACAAGCACAGTAAACCCTTTCTTCTGTAAGTTACCTTGTTCATTGTGTTTTAGCACAGAAACAGAAAGTAATTACTACAATGAGCCTTCTTTTCTAAAACTCTACTTTAATAACAACACCAAGTAGTATCTCTGTATAAGAGTTTGGAACAGTAGCCCATGTAGTCAGCTCTTAGAACATAAAAGTTCATAGGGACCTCGCACATCCAACACAGCATAAGAACGCTACCCACAAATATTATCAGCAACTTCTGATCATCACTTCCTGAGTGCATCTAAACTAATCAAAAGATGGATCTATGTTTTGCTGTGGAAACACCATCCTATAAACTCTAAGTAGATTTCATTATCCACAAAGAGCCATATAATCCATGGGGGAAAGAGAATGTGTTTCTGAAAATATTGTTGGCTATTGATTTATATTGAAATATTTACTGTTTCAAATAATTATTTCTTCTTCCAAACTCTCATGAATTTCATAGTATTCCAAATAAGAGCACTTTGTTATAGATGATGGTGATTATGACAGGGTCCAAATGTCAAACATTTCAGAATCTGAGACTTTGACAGGTACCTGTATTCTTCATCAGCCTTTTAATGGCATCTTTGATTTCCTTGTTCCTCAGACTGTAAACCAAGGGGTTCAACATTGGAGTCACTACAATATAGGACATGGAAGCAAACCTCTCAAAGCTAGAGGAAACCCCAGAGCTGGAACGCAAATAGACGAAGACACCAGAAATATAGAAAAGAGAAACAGCTGTCAGGTGAGAAGCACAGGTGTTGAATGCCTTGAACCTGCCTTTAGTGGATGTGATCTTCATGATGGACAAGATGATATAAACATAGGCTATCATGATAACTAGGGCATTTATTATCCCAAAGACTATTGTTAATATTGCAAGCATAACTTCTGTAAAGAAACTGTCCATGCAGGATAGATGTATGAGCTGGGTTATATCAGAGAAGAAGTGCCTGATGACATTAGGTCCACAAAAGTGGAGCTGCAGCAAAGCAAAATTCAGAGATATTGAACATGTGAATCCTCCCATATAAGGTCCCATGACCATCTGAACACAGAGAGTGGGTGACATGATGGATGAATAGAGCAGTGGTTTACAAATGGCAGCATACCTGTCATAGGCCATGGCTGTCATGAGGCAAGATTCACTCGTCACCAGCAGTGAAAAGAAAAAGTACTGAACTACACAGACCACAAAGGTGATAGTTTGCTTTTCCTGGAAGAAATTGAAGAGCAGTTTAGGGACTGTAGAGGTGACATAGCAGAGGTCTATGAAGGACAGATTACTGAGGAAGAAGTACATAGGGGTGTGGAGGTGGGAATCCATCCTTATTAAAACAATGAGGCACAGGTTCCCGGTCAGAGTTATGATGTAGATGAGCAGGAATATGATGAAGAGCAGTGCTGTGATTCTGGGGAAATCTGAGAATCCCAGGAGGACGAATTCAGTGATCTCGGTAATATTTCGTCTTCCCTTCATTGCCTCAGTGCTTCTAACATGAGAAAGGAGACAAGAAACCATGCTATTCAGCCAGGTAAAACTACATCACCATTTTCATATCACTGTCGTATCAGCTCTCTTTTACCCTTATGAGCCCCAAGAAGAAGTGATTCACTATCTTTCTGTTGGAAGACCCCAGCCTTTCTTCTTCAGTTGTCAGTAAGAATCAACTAAGTGTTTTAATTCCCAATGACATCATGGAATTTAATGAGATTTAAAAAAGGACATCTGGGGATAAAATATTGACTTGCTGGGCCTTAACATATATTACAGAATGTATGGAATCTGGGGGAGGGTTATAGGGCAGATGAAGATAAGCAAGGGTATCTAAATATTATTGATGTATGAAATCCACAAATTTCAGTAAAAGGTACAAATATAATTTAAAAACTGAACTTGTTAGTTGACACTTGTAATCCAAGCCCTGAGACAAAAGCATATTTGGGGCTCTAATATGTACCTCCAAATGTCCTTTCCTGTGAGTCCATATACTGGAGTGGAGCTAACCTACCAGGAGTCCCATGCTTGAAAGAAACTGTCTCTGACCAAAAGGAAACAGAGTCTTCCAGACAGTTGGTCAGTTACTCCAATGAACTCAGCAACGACAGTTTGAAGAAGTCTCAGGTAAATTCACATCAGAAAAAAAATCCCAATCTCAATTCCAATCATAGACCTGAGAAACTAGGTAAGAAGCTCCACCCTGCATATGGAAATTTGGGCCATAGATGGATGCTGAGAAGGGCAGAAGCTGTCTCATTTTGATTTTTTAAAAATATTTTATTTATTATTTTATTTTACATGTATGAGTGTATTGATTGCATGTATGTAAGTGTATCCCTACTGTGCAGTGTCCTTGGAGTCAGAAGAGGGAGTCAGATCCCCTGGAAATGGAGTTAGGATAGTGTTAGCCATCATGTTGGTTCTGGGAATCAAAGACTGGACCTCTGTGAGAGAAGCCAATGCTCTTAATAGCCAAGCCATCTCTCCAGACTCTCACTTTGATTTTTAAATATTATATTTCTATACTGGGTGTGTTAACACCCACTTTTAATCCCAGCACTCCAGGGAAGGAATCAGGCAAATACGAGTGAGTTTGAGGCTATCTCGTCCATATAGTGAGCTCCAGTTATGCTGTACTACAAAGTAAGATGCTAAACCCCACAAATTACTTTTTTTAGTTTGGCATGTACATGTGCATGCACATTGTGCAAGACACAGCATGCATGTGGAGGTCAGAGATCAACTTATAAGAGTTACTTCTCCCCTTCCATCATGAGGTTCCTGAGAATTGGACTAAGGTCCATCTTGAGGACAAGTTCCTTAACCCACCTAGCCTCCTACCATCCCTCAACAAATGTATTAAAAACATTAATAAATTTTATTTTCTCACTATTGGAAAGTGCTTTCTTTTTAAGGGCATGGAAAGAGAAGCTTGTAGCAGATTTTAAGAGTAAAATATCTTAGTTATGATACCATTTCAACATAGGAAGCTCATGCTTAGAAGTTGACAGAGAAAAGCTTCCAAGCTTTTGGAATAAACATGTCAGAGAAAGAGAAAATATACAGAAAATTCTAGCTTCAGAAATGAAGGCAATAAATCACATTTTTATGCTTTCAAGAACTTCAGAGTCTTTTTGTTTATGCTTACAGTGATGCTAAGAAAATTCTTCAGATTATCATATCTACTGTCAGAGTTAACGAAAACATCTTTAAATTATTCATTTTCACAGAGAATTCCCCTAGATATCAAATATTGGATCAGTTCACTGAAAATAAGAAACTCCTGATGCACCAGCTCACTAAATTCCATCATTATTTTACTGTATTCTGGTGCCTGGCCAGCTGTGCTTGATGAATTCTGTATAATCAACTAGTCGAAGAAAAGAAAGCAGAATCAGGTTGTTTCCCTTTATTCACAACACAATTACCCTGAAGTTTTATCTATATTCTACTGTCTTTGGTGAGGATTTTGCATGAGTTTGCCATCTCCCAAGGCAGTCTAGAGAACCAGCTGTTGTAAAGATTAGTCGGAGTTTCCACTAGGTGGATACAGCTAATTGACACTCTTTCCATTTCTAGACCAATGAAGAAGTGATCAGCTTGAGAAGGTGTTTGAGGATGAGCACAGCTTAATCAACAAGAACTCATGCAAAATAAGCTTCTACAAAACAGTCAGACCAGCACTCCTGGCCTGGAGTGGGCATCTCTGGTGTCTGTGCTGCCCAGGCTGGTGTTTCTAGACTACTAGGCTCAACAAGGAAATACAGCTGTGTGGAGTATGCTCATGGACTAATGGATTCTACATGAATGATCAATGATTACAAAATCTCATTTCCCTCTTACTTCTAGAAATCATGAATCAAAGATCTTTATTTACATGGAAATGAAATTATTGTGATTTCCAAAGCAAAGTCCTCAAGTACAAGAACTACTTAAGTGTCCTTCAGGTAGAAGAAAAAATGGAAAATGGTCACAAATGTTTTGATCATAGGAGAGTCTCCTTAAACTCAGTAAATTACTTTTTGATTCAACCCATAAATACTGCTTTTAAATAGTATAAGATTTTATACCCATTTCACATTCAACTCTAAATAGTCCTATTGTTCCCATTTTATGTATTAAAATAAAGAAGATTAAGGGTTGGAGAGATGGCTCAGCGGTAAGCACACTGACCGCTCTTGCAGAGGACCTGGGTTCTATTCCCAGCACCCACATGGTGACTACAAACTGTCCTTAACTCCAGTTCCAGAGGAATCCAAAGCCCTCTTCTGACCTCCACAGTATTGCACGACATGGGTGCACTTACATACATGCAGACAATACACTCATACCCACAAAATAAAAATAATAATAAATAAAATATCTTTAAAAAAGTAAAAAATAAAGAAGATTAAAAGCTCAAGATCAAGGTCACATACTTATGAAGTTTCAAACCTACAATTCAGCACTATCAGTTACCCACAGTAACGTGGAAGTTTGAGAGTATTCATTCATTGGGCAGAGCATTTCCATGAAGAGAAAAATAACCCAAGGAAGAGTCTTAACTGGAAGTCGAGGAACTGAGGAGAAGAAAGATATAATAATAGGAAATGAGATTCAAAATGCCCTCTTCCCATGGAGTTTCCAGGAGGACTCACTTACTGAGATAATGTGGAAGCCACGATTTTTTTGTTTTTTCTTCTGACCTTGACCCAGATCAAAGGAAATAAAATTATTTCCAATGGTTGAGATTTCCTATTTCTTCATCAGTCTTTTTTTTTCTCTGGGCTCACTGCACTCCTAGATGGGTACTTTTGGCAACAAAACTGACTGTCAGTTCATAGAAGGAGAGATAGTCACAATGGAATCTCATAATTATACCACTGAGAGCAGAGTTGGAAAGACAAAAGTCAATTACAGAGAGAAGACACTCCTGGCATTTAGTTTCTGGTGTCTTGTTATGGAGAGGTTGTCCCAGACTGGCTTTCCCTGCTGATTTCAGGTCCTGCACTGCAATGTCCTTCTGAATCCAAGTTTATTTTCCATAGTCATATCAGGATAACAGGATTATAGTTTGTCTTATCACCCTTGGAGACTCTTTAACTAGAGAGGACACAGAGATAGCTCTAGTCCCAAGCTCTCAATTTACAGCTGGAGAACCTGAAACTAGAGATGCTCAAGATGGCATACTCAGCTAGTAGTAATTTTGATTGATAATAGCTAATTAGCTATGTATATATTTCACTACTTACAAAGCACTTTCATTACTGATGCATAAGTTTTCTCAAACTCTTGATTTAAATCAACTAGCACAGAAGCCCTGAAAAGCAGATACAGTATTATTTCTCACTCATGTGTAAAAAAACATGTCACTGAGGAACATAACAAAACAAATTCAAGAGAGTCACATCTTATGATTTAAACTTTGTCTGAGAGTTAAATATCCAACAATATGAGGTGCATTCCAACTGCCACTTGAGCAATACTTGATTTTTGAGCTAATTTACATCTCAAATTCTAAGTATCTTTACCCAAGAAATCAACCTAAAAACACTAATTTTATAGACTAACCCTTATTAAAACCTCATCTATCCAGAGATAAATGTAGTCATGACATTGGGAAGATATTCACTTCTCTTGAGACTATTATATAGTTCTTTTGAAATTATAACACTATTAATTAAATATATGTTAAATAAATGGGATATTAGGACTGACAGAATGGCTCAGAGGGTGAATGCACTTGCCACTGAGCTGGACAACATGAGACTGATCCCTGGGACCCCCATGGTGAAAGGAGAAAATCAACTCCCAAAAATTGTCCTTTGATCTATATGTGTGTACGTGGCACAAGTGCACACACATACAAATACACACACTCAATACATGAATGTAATAAATTGGGAGGGGTGAAACAGGTTCTCACTATATAGTCCTGGCTGCCTTGAAACTCATTATGTTGGTCAGGCTGGCCTTAAAATTACAAAGACCCATGACCCCTACTTCTTGTGTGCTAGGACCAAAGGCATGGACCACCATGAACTGCTAAATTTGTTTTAAATAAATATTATAGAAATGAAAGTATTTCACCTCTATTCTGTCTTATTACCCTCAAGATTATCTTTATTCCGTCTTTTATTGTTAAATGTAATTTATGCTTTCCTGTCTGCTGAGTGCTGCTCCATTCTATGACAAAATGGCAGCTTATGGTCTCCACACCTGATAGATATTTGCTCTTTCCCCTTCAGGCCTATTACCAGTAATCCTACTATGATCATGTTTTTTATGCCCTCCTTGTACATGAATGGAAGCTTCCTTGGGTGCACACAGAAGACTACAGTTGCAGAGCTGACTTGGGTGCACACCTTCAACTTCCTCAGATAGTTTCAACTTTTTCCCCAATGATACTGTGTGAATTCATTTCTCACCAATGGTGCCTGGGAATATCTGCTGCTCAAAATCCTTTCCAAAAATCTCCCACGTCAGGTTGCTAACATTGTTTATAGTGGTATATCAAATTACAGCATTAACTTCCAGTTCAGTACATGATAATTAGGCCAAACACCATTTCGTACGTTTATAGATAAAATGCTTGGATACACTATCTACTCATATTTTTCTTGAGTGATTTTCTGTCTCCCACTTTCTGGGTTATTGTAGTATTTTTCACATATCTTCAAAGCCAGTCTTTTGTTAGATGTGTGTCTTCAAGTGCTTTCTCTCAGCTGTGTCTTAAAATTTCATATTTGTATAACATCATTTTGTGGAAATTAGTTCAAATTTTGCTCTCTATATATCTATGGTGCCATCATAATTTGATTCATTATTTGTAAAGAATATTGTTTCTACAACAGCAAGAATACAGAGCAATAAAATAAATGAATCTGAAATGGATCTATCATGATTTGAGTATGGGTGTAGGTATTATACGCACTCTAATAATATTCCTGTACTTTACAGATCAGAAGATAAAGATTCAAGGAGATGGTCATTTGTAAAGTGAGTCATGGGTCTCTATCAGCAGACTGTCAGCCTCACTGCTATTCTCAAGGGAATGAGTCCTTCTCACCCCTGTAGTTCCAAGGCAGCAGGCTCAGTGCTTAACTTCCTGTAGGTTCTCAGTGGAAGCTAAATATCTGAATGTATTTGGCTCCGAAGGTGAACTCTTCTTGATGTCTGTCTATGCAGGCGACACTGCCAATATATCTGAGGAAGTGGCTTAGTGGGAAGCTTACCCAAATACACTTCATCTGCTTCCTTTCTATCTCTGTGTAACTGAGAATCTCAGAGGTTTTTCTGCCTCCTGACACAGCAGCTTCTGCAGATTGTCTTAATAGGTCTAGAGTGCTAAGATCAGATAGCTCTATGTATAGACTACTGGTGACCTTTATGGATAGAGCCCTTCAGATGTCTTAAACTCCCTGCAGTCTCTCGCTGTTCATAGAACAATTGACATTTAAGTTATGAGAGGGTCTACAATGTAAATCCACCCTCTCATTCAGCATATGGAAAATGATGTATAGATGAAATATAACATTTCATTCAACTAGCACAGCTACTCAGAAGAGGAAACAAGAACATTTATCTGATTTGCTGTCTTTTCTCTGCACAGTCATGTCTGTATTCTCCTGGCTTATATTTTTCTCTGTGTGACAGGGTTTCTCTGTAGTGCCAGCTGACCTGGAACTCGCTATGTGGACCAGGCTGGCCACGAAGTCACAGATCACCTCCTACCTCTGCCTCTGGAGTGCTGAGACTGTTGTGTAGGCCACCATGCCCAGCCTTTATATTTTTATTTTCACATGTATTGTGTCACATACAACCAAGAAAGAAAACATGATGCATTATTAAACACTGACATTTATGTTTATCTGTCCCCATTAAAAATGTTACAGTTCAGAATTCTAAATTTCTAAATGTTATCTAAATTGTGTGTGTGTGTGTGTGTGTGTGTGTGTGTGTGTGTGTGTGTATTCATGTGTGTGGACTTGTATGTGAAGTCGGAAGACAACCTTGGGTGTGTTCTGGGTATCAAACTAGGGTTCTCATGCCTGCAATTTCCAAATTGAGCTACCCTCTCAGCCCAAACAAAGAGAAACTCTTTTATGTCTCATTTACCAATGAATAATTAGTGAAACTTATATAAATTGGCATGCCAGTCATCTAGAACATTTTCTGTTTGAGACCAAATAATTCATGAGTTCTTTCTTATCTGCTGTACTATAGATTTACTTCAACCATCTTGCACTGTATTACATGCAAAATTTAAATGATGGTAATTTTATTAGATGAATTTGTTCTTGTGGAGTCAGTGGGCTCTTCACTAGGCACACAACTGAAGAACTGTGTTCCCCCTTTCAGAATCTACTAGCAGCCAAATGAAGATTTTAAATTTTATTCATGAACCATGGATCCTAATCAGATGTGATGAGACCCTTCCTTATTTTCTTTTCATTCAAAAATACACTAATAAATTTATCTAGAAAATCATCCATGTTGCCTATGATATTGACTGCTTCCCTTGGTCAATGTGGAATTTCTGAGACCAAGCTAAAAACATATTTTAGTTGCATACACTGATCCAGCTGATTTACATAATCCTACAGTCTATAATGTACCATAGCACCCAAGCTCTGCTAGGAGCAATTCTGAAAAAAAAAATGGCATTTTCACTTTATCCAGGGTAGTGATTGGAATAAGAATGTTGCACAGGCTCCAAGTATATAACACTTTGGCTGCAGTTGGCAGTGACATTTTGGGAGTATTAGGAGTTGTGGTCATGGTGGAGGAAGTGTGATTTAGCTTTGCCTCATTTCCAGTTTCAGTGCCTGTGTCTGCTTGAAGATGTGAGCCCTCAGCTTTCTGCTCCAGCTGCCTCCTGCTGGCATGTCTCTGTGTCATGAGGGACTTCTTTTTTTAACATATTTCTTATTTATTATTTTATGTTATTTTATGTGTATGAGTGTATTGCCTCCATGTTTGTAGGTACATCCGTGTCAACCAATGCCATCAGGGATCAGAAGAGGGCATCACTGGAGTTACATATAGTTCTTAGCCACTATGTGGGTGCTGGGAATTGAACCTGGTTCCTCTACAAGAACAGCCAGTGCTCTTAACTGCTGACACATCTCTCCAGCCCCTCATGATGGACTTCTTATCCCTCTGGAACATAAGTCCAATAAACCGTTCCTTCTATATGTTGCCTTGCTCACTTTATTTTAGCACAGGAGCAGAAAGTATTCAATACACTGAACTTTCTTCTTTAAAACTGTGCTATAATGACAACTTAAATAAGTACCTGTGTATAGAGTTCTGAACAGTCACCAATACAGTCAGTTCCTGGAACATAGAAGTTCCCAGGGACCTCACACATCTAAAACAGCATAAGAATGTTACTCTCAGCTTCTTGTGCCTGCTTAAAGATGTGAGAGCTTAGACCCTACTGGTCCTCCTCCAGCCATCTCTGCTTCCATGCTTCCCTGCCATGTTGGACTGACTCTTGCCCCTTTGGAAATGAAAATTAAATAAGCTTTTCCTTTCATAAGTTCTTTGGTCATGCTGTTTCTGTCACAACAACAGAAAAATAACTAATACAGTAATTGGTACCAGAGAGTGGGATGTTGGCTGTGAAGAACCTGATTATGTAGGATTTTGGAAAAATGTAGAAGACTTTGGAAGTTTGGGTTAGAAAAGTGGCTAATTGCTGTAAGCAGAGCTTAACAGTCCATTCCAGAAAGAGCCTAGAAGAAAGTAGTGCTGAGAGAAATGTAGTTCCAGATGGAAATAAGGACTTAAGCAGCAATTGCAATATTCTGGCAGAGAGTCTGGCTGGAGTCTTCTCACAGCCAAAAAGCCTGCTAAGCTGAAAAGCAATGGACTATTTTCTCTGACAGAAGAAATTTCAAGACAGCAAAAGGTAGAAATGGTGGCATGGCTATTAATCATGAACTTTATGTGATCTACAATGAAAAAGAGCAAATGGGGCAGAAAGAAATACAGAATGTACAGTTTTAATTTTGAAAAAAGCACTATGAAGATTACTGTTGGAGCCAAGGCATTTGCTAAAGGAGATGATCCTGTTGATAAAGAGATTAAAATGATTAAAGAGAGGCCTAGTTTTTTTTTAACAATGGAGAGCCTTCCTCAAGGGCAAGATCACACCCAGCTTAGCCTCCAACTTGTAAAAGGAAAATTATGCAGAGAAAAAGAGGAAAGCTGAAGAGAAAAACCTCAGAAGTGAACTAAGCAGGCTGGGATCCATCCTTAACTTGCAGCCAAACTTGCAGACAAACTTGGCAGTGTCTACTGCCTGGTGCTAGCTTTAGAGGCATGAACAATGCAAGAGTGAAGGGGTCATCAGTTCTTCCTCTGCAGTTTCAAAGAGCCACTGAAGCCAGGCAGCATACAGCAGGGGTTCCTCTGCATAAACAAGGGCATGATTGGCCATTGTGTAAAGCTATTAAAGTAAATCCTTGTTGGCAATGGAGACCCCAAGAAGACAGTCATAATGCCAGAGCTGTGAGACATCTGCCAAGCAGAGCTGCATACAGAGAGTGGTACCAGCCCAAGACAGAGATGTATTTTCCACACAACAAAGCTGGAGAGGCTGAGCTATCTAAGAAGCCCTTTGAAGTTAAAGTCCCAGAAGTCCCAGAAGTCCCAAAAGTCCCAGAAGTCTCAGAAGTCCCAGAAGTCTGATGTGAGGCTATTGGATTTGGTGTTTGTCCTGATATTTTTTGGTCTTGTTTTGGCCTGATATTTCCTCACCATGCCTATATTCCTCCCTTTTGGAAGGGAAATGTGTATTAAGTTCCACTGTATGTCAAGAGTACATAATTTGTCTTTTGATTTTAAAGGGGCATGAAGTTAAATAATTTCCCTGAGTCTCAGAAGAGACTTTGGACTACAGAGTTTAGAATAATATTGAGACTGGTAAACACTATGGGGACTTCTAAGGATGGGCTAAATGAATTTTGCATTTTATATGGTCATGAGCTTATGGGGGAAAGGAAGTGGAATGTGATCCCAAATAAGCTCCAAGTATTTGGGTATTGTGTCCCCAGTTGGTGGCATTGTGTTGGGAAGTCTTAGAAGGCATGACCATGCTACAGGAAATAATTCACTGAGGGCAGGCTTAGAGAATTCTTAAGGATTGCCAGATCTCAAGTAGCTGTCTTGCTTCCTATGCCTGTTTGAAGATGTGAGGCCTTAGCCTCTGCTGCTCCTCCTCCAGCTGCCATGCCTCCCAGGATGGACTGAATATTGGCCTTGAAAGACACAGGCTAAATAAACTCTTCCA
>NW_008337142.1:81300-84148 GCF_000622305.1 Nannospalax galili | reverse complement strand
ATCATGAACTTTTGATAACTACTTCCTAGGCACATCTAAACTAATCAAAAGGTAGATCTTTGTGTTGTTGTTGAAATATCCTCCTATAATATCTAAGTAGATTTTGTCATTTACATAAAGTCATATGATGCATGGGGGAAAATAATATGTTTCTGAACATGACTTTGGCTATTGATTCATATTAGAATATTGAATATTTCAAATAAATATTTCTTTTTTTAAAGTCTCATGAATTTCATAGTATTCCAATCTGGTGCACTTCAATGTAGATGATGGTTATTCTGACAGGACACAAATGTCAAAAATCTCAGAATCTGAGACTTTGGCAGGTGCCTGTCTTCTTCTGCAGCCTTTTCATGGCATCTTTGATTTCCTTGTTTCTCAGACTGTAAATCAAGGGGTTCAACATGGGAATCACCATAATATAGAACATTGAAGCAAATCTGTCAAAGCTGGAAGAAACCCCAGAGGTGGAACGCAAATAGACAAAGACACCAGAACCATAGAAGAGAGAAACAGCTGTCAGGTGAGAAGCACAGGTGTTGAATGCCTTGGACCTGCCTTTAGTTGATGAGATCTTCATGATGGACAAGATGATATAGACATAAGACATCATGACAACTAAGGCATTCATTATCCCAAAGATTGCTGCTATTATTACAAACAGGACTTCTGCAAAGAAAGTGTCAGTGCAGGACAAATGTATGAGCTGGGATACATCACAGAAGAAGTGCCTGATGACATTAGGTCCACAGAAGTGGAGTTGCAGCAAAGCACAAATCTGAGATAAAGAACATGTGAGTCCTCCCATATAGGATCCCATCACCATCCCATTACACAGAGTGGGTGAAATGATGGATGCATAGAGCAGTGGGTTACAAATGGCAGCATACCTGTCATAGGCCATGGCTGTCATGAGGCAGCATTCACTTATCACCAGCATTGAAAAGAAGAAATACTGAACAACACAGCCCACAAAGCTGATACTTTGCTTTTCTTGGAAGAAATTGAAGAGCAGTTTAGGGACTGTGGAGGTGACATAGCAGAGGTCTATGAAGGACAGATTACTGAGGAAGAAGTACATGGGGGTGTGGAGGTGGGAATCCATCCTTATTAAAACAATGAGGCACAGGTTCCCGGTCAGAGTTGTGATGTAGATGAGCAGGAATATGATGAAGAGCAGTGCTGTGATTCTCGGGAAATCTGAGAATCCCAGGAGGATGAATTCAGTGATCTCGGTAATATTTCCTGTTTCCTCCATTGCCTCAGTGCTTCTAACATGAGAAAGGAGAAAAGAAACCATGCTGTTGACCCCGGTAAAATTTAGCATTTCCATTTTCATATCATCTTTTTCTCTAATGAGCCCCAAGAAGAAGTGTTTCACTATCTTCTGTGGGAAGACCCCAGCCTTTTTTCTCCAGGTGTCAATAAGAATCAACTAAGCATCTTGATTTCCCAATTACTTCAAGAATTTCATGAGATTGAAAAAAAAATCTTTAAAAATCTGACTACAACACAGATGTCTGATTTGAGGCTAGACACTAAAAGTCATTTGTTCTCTGTTTTTTTATTAGTTGAGTATATATGTAACAGTCTTCATCTAGTACAAAGAAGCTTCTTTACTGAGTAGTGAAAGCTACACTTATCTGTGAACAGAGGTTAAGAATTTAGAATATAGCAAGAAATTTCTTTCCTTTAGGCAAGTGGCTGTAGAAGGTTCTCTTCTAGAGTCTATGACCACATACATATAATGGGAATTATCAAAGAGTAGCACAAGAAATTGAGAGAGTAATGTACAGAGGAGGAGCTGGAGGGGGGAAAGGGTATGTGGGAATGAGGTAAATAAATACAATACTGATATGTGAAATTCTCAAGAAATTTGAATTTGATTTTTTTAAATCTGAAAATATTACACAACAAAATGTTGTAATAAATAAATCTTAGTGATCAATGTTTGAAATTTGACTTTTGCATAACAATTCTGATAAGGTGACTGGGAGGTGACTCCATGTGTAGAGAGGGCTAGCTGAAGAAGCACCAGGACCCAAGTTTGATCCCAGCTCCCACAGTCAACCTAGACTTGGTGCAAGTTGAAAGATGCTTTAATATTCTCTCTACCCCTTGTTCTGCTGTGTTGCATGAATCTTTGTTGTAGAGATTTCATTGTAGAGATGACATTTAAGATGGGGCATCTCAAAGACACTTATTCTCTGTGTTCAACCAGTTCTGGAACTCTGTAATAGTCTCCATCTGATGCAAAAAAAAAAAAAAAATCTTTGATTCTCACTCTCACCAGCAAAGCTTCCTCATACAACAGAGGGTGATTAACACAGAAAGCCACAACTGGGAAATCTCTAAAGAAGAGCCTGCACAATGTGTATCCCTGGTTAGGACCCCTATATTAAATCTCTGCTACCCAAGTTTCAGGGACCATTATGGAAGATCATTGGAAATTCTGAAAAAGCCAGGGGTTTTGGATGACCACAAGGAAATGGAGTTTTTTCTAGGTGGCTGGGAACTTTCCATATGAACTTACAGCAATGATGAAAGAATGCGCAAGACCCATGCAAAGACAAATCAGACAAAAAAACCAATATCGAACTGTGAAAATGAGTAAGAAGTCCAAACCTTAGCCAAGAAACTGTTGGCAACTGATCGCTGCTGGGAGAGGGAGTGTTGGTCTTCTTTAAGGAGGTGAGGCTTGATAGATTTAGAGATTCCAGTGAATAAACTCACAGGGAATGTGGTCTGGGGATACAAACTGGACTTGATAGGCCTTAACATATAGGACAGAATGCATGAAATACAGTGGAATGTATATGGGACAGGTGAAGATAGTGGAGGGTGC
>NW_008337142.1:72500-81227 GCF_000622305.1 Nannospalax galili | reverse complement strand
GACCTGAGTCAGAGGCTCCTTTGGGTTTGCTGGCCAGACACCCTAGCCTAATAAGGAAGCCTCCTATCACAGTGAGAGAGCCTGTCTCAAAAAACAGTGGGGACAGCTCCTGAAGAACAACAGCCGGGACTGTCCTGAACCCTCCACCTTCAAATCCATCTGTGCGCTAATAGACACATAGCCTCCTCCTCACCTGCATACACATCAAAAAATAAAGATTCCTGATATTCCTTATAGAATGGCCTCTCATAATCATAAAAGTATATGTGGTATGTTTTGAAGATAAATTTACTTTTCCCTCCTGGATTATCTTACCCTTACTCAATAATCTTTAAGAAAAGTTATTTAGATCACTCCAACTAATTTTTAAAACCTTTGTATTTACTATATCTCCAAACTGGAACATAATATCATCATTTCCATTTCTAGTATGCTTTGGTGGAGCAGGAGCATGTGTGCACAATCTTCCTTGGGCAGCCTTCACAGGAAGTGCTCCAAAGGAGGTGAGCAAAGCTGACTACAGTCCCCAAAGATTTTCTCAATATAAGGAGTTTTGCTTTTAGTAAACATCATGGACATATGATGAAATGCTCAGACTTTAGACTGTTGCTAATATCTATGTGTTCTAGTAAATTATCAGAAGTGACTTAATATACTTCATTTACCCATTATCATGTGAGAACAATAAAAGGCCACAAACCACAGGTTATAAGAAGAAATGGATGCCACCATCCAGATCACAGTCACCGTTCAGCAGATGTTGGTTACCATCACTGATTACAGATGAGCAATCATGAATGATGGCTGTACATATTGATAGAAATGCCAGGGATGTTAGATGTTTCTTCCCTTCAGGACAGATTATTGAAACCACTCTCATCAGTCCTGTAGACAGGACGCATCATTACCTCTGTGTAGGTATCTATGTTGAGCCAGGGCCATGAAAATATATGTCATCATAATCTAATACATAGAGC
This sequence comes from Nannospalax galili, assembly GCF_000622305.1. Taxonomy (NCBI): domain Eukaryota; kingdom Metazoa; phylum Chordata; class Mammalia; order Rodentia; family Spalacidae; genus Nannospalax; species Nannospalax galili. The sequence continues at coordinate 80,250 of NW_008337142.1, read as the reverse complement.
TATAATTATTGCACCATCAACCAGTAAGGATTCACTATCATTTTCATCAGAAATACCACCTATTGTTATGCCCCATGCCCAGATAATCCTTCCATGGGATAAGAGACAGTCAATGAGTAAGACCAAAGATAATTAAAAGATGAACAAAGCACTTTCACTTTGTTACTAAAAAGTACTGTGAACTTTGATAATGCATTACCCTGAGAATAACAAAGTCAAGCAAACAACCTTGGAAATAAATTCATATATTGTGGGACTGGAGAGATGGCTCAGTGGTTAAGTGCACTATTTGCTCTTGAAGAAGACCCACATTTGAATCCCAGTACCCAAATTGTGGCTAGCCACTGTCTGTAACTCCGTTTCGAGGGGTATCCAATGCCTTCTACTGACCTCCTTGGGCATTGCAGGTAATAAAATCATACACGTGAAAGTAAAAGTTTTAAAAATTATGTATTGGTAGGAATTTGCCATGTGAAAGCAGCCAGTGCTCTTAACCACTCAGCCACCTTTCCAGCTCCTCATTAGGTTTTTAAATTACATTTATTTGCTAGGTGTGGTAGCACACACCATTAATCCCAGTGCTTCAGAGGAGGAGGCAGGCAGATATAGGTGAGTTTGAGGCAAGCCTGGTCTACATAGTGAGTTCCAGCTATGCAAAATGATAAAGAGATACACTAAACCACCCAAATTACGTTTTTCATTTTGCATATGCATGTGAAAGATGCAGAATTCGTGTGGAAGGCAGAGGACAAGTAGTTAAGAGTCAATTAACCTCTTCCATCATGAGGTTCCTGAGGATTGGACTAATGTCAGGCTTGGGGACAAGTGCTTAACCCACTGAGCCACCTACCATTCCTCAACAAACATATTAGAGACATTAATAAAATTTATTTTCTCAGTGCTAGAGAGTGTTTTCTTTTTAGGTGCATGGAAGGACAAGCTTATAGCGAATTTTAAGGATCTAATATTTTAGTTATGATAGCATTTCATTATGTGAATCTCATGTTTAGAATTTGCAGAGAAAATTTCCAAGCTTTTGGAATAAACATGTTAGAGGAAGGGGAAAATATTCCAAAAAGTGAAGAGTCAGAAATGAAGCTAAGTATATTACATTTTTGTTTAATTTTCATTATTATTTCATGAATTCCAGACTGTTTTCATTTATGTTTACAGTGATGCTAATACAATGATTCAGATATCTTATCTTCTGTCAGTTAGATTTAATGAAAACATCTTTAAATTGTTCACTTTCACAGAGAATTCTCCTAGATATACAAAATTGTATCAGTGCATGAAAATAAGAAACTCCTGATCCACCAGCTCACTAAATTTCATCATTATTTTAGTGTATTCCACTGACTGGCCAGCTGTGCTTGATACATTCTGTAATAACCCACTAAGGCTAGAAAAGAAACCAGAATCAGATTTTTGTCCCCATATTCATAACACAACTATCCTGATGATTTGTATTACCACAGTTTGGCAAAATGAAGGGGAAAAATCTAAATATACATACTCTATTTGAAGAGCATTTTGCATGAGTTTGTTATCTCCCAAGGCAGTCTGGGGAAGTTACTGGTGTAAAGATTAGTTGGAGATTTCACTAGGTGAATATACCTATTCAAAACTCTCCAGTTCTAGACAAATAGAGACATAATCACCTTGACAAGGTGTTTGAGGACAAGCGCAGGTAAAGCTGAGGCTGCTGTTTAGTGAGAAGTTGATCAAAAGACACCTACAGAACAATCAGACCTGCCTTCCTGGCCTGGAGTGGGCATCTCTGGTGTCTGTGCTGCCCAGGCTGGTGTTTCTAAACGCCTAGGTTCAAACTCATGGAAATAAAGCTATCTGGAGCATGTTCATTGACAGATGTATTCTACATGAGAAATCTGTATATGATCACCACAGTTGATTTCTCTTTAAATTCTCAGAAATCACGAATCAAAGATCTTTACTTACATGGAAATGAAATTACTGTGATTTCCAAAGCAAAGTCCTCAAGAACTACTTAAGTGTACTTCAGGTAGAAAAAAATTGGGAAATGGTCACACATGTTTCGATCTTAGGAACTTCTCCCTAAGTAAATGACCCTTTTTTGATTCAACTCTTAAATACTGATTTTACGTTGCATCAGGTTTTATACTCGTTTTCACATTCAACTTTACATAGTCCTACGATTCCCATTTTCTGTGTTAAAATGAAGAAGATAAAAAGCTCAAGGTCAAGGCCATATACTTACAAAAGTACATACCTAGAATTCAGAGCACCATCTACTACCCACAGTAACCTGGAGAACCTTGAAATTATTCTATTACAGGCCCAAGAATTTCTGTGAGGTGAAGATTACCCAAGGAAAAATCTCAAGTGGAAAGTGAGTAAGTAAGAAGGAAGAAATAAATAATGGGAAATAAAATTCTAAATGGCCTTTTCCCATGGAGTTTACAGGAGGACTTCCTTACTGAGATAGTGTGGAAGCCACCGTTTTCTGTGTTTGCTTCTGACCTTGATTCAGATCCAAAGAGACAGAGTTCTTGGCAAAGGTTGAGACTGCCTGTTTCTTGATCAACATATTTTTTCTATGGGTTTAGTGCACTCCTGGATGGGCCCTTTTTACCATAAAAAATACTGTCAATTAATAGCAGGAGAGATGGTCACACTGGGATCTCTTAATTATATAACTGAGAGCAGAGTTGGAAAGAGGAAAGCAAATTACAGAGAGAAGACACTGCTGGCATTTGCTCTCTGGTGTCTGGTTGTTGTGGAGTGGTTGTCCCAAGGTGGTGTCCCTGGAGGTTTCAGGTCCTGTGCTGCCATGTCCCTGGTGAGTCCAAGTTCATTTTCTATAGTCTTATCAAGATAACAGGATTATAGTTTGTCTTATCGCCTTGGAGTCATTTGTACTACAGAGGACACAGAGATGGCTTGAGTCCCAAATTTTCTATTTGCAAGTAGAGAACCTGAGACCAGAGGTGGTCAAGCTTTCATAGCCAGCTAGTAGTAATAGTTATTGATAATGATGAGTTATCTATGTATGTATTTCACTATTTATAAAGCACTTTCATATCTGATGCATGTTTTCTCAAACTCTTGATCTGAATCAACCAGCACAGAAACCTTGCAAATGACATACAATAGTATTTCCTATGCATGTATAAAGAAAACATGCCACTAAGGAACATGAAAAGACTAATTCAAGACAGCCACAAATTATGATTTAAATTATGAGAGTTAATATCCAACAATATAAGTTGCATTCTGACACACATTTGAGAGCTACATGATCTTGAGCAAATTTGCATCTCAAATTCTAAGTACTTTTTACCAAATAAATCACATGAAAGTACTAAATAATTCATAACTTATCAAAACCTCATCTATCCAGAAATAAACTGTCACGACATTGGAGAAAGATATTTGCTTCTCCTGATACTATTATATATTTCCTTTGAAATTAAAGCACTATTCTTTAAATATACCTTAAATAAATGGAATATTAGGACTGACAGAATGGCTCAGAGGGTGACACTTACCACTGAGCTAGACAACCTAAAATTGATCCCTGTGATGACCCACATAGAGGAAGGAGAGCACCAACTCCTAAAAGTTGTCCTTTGATGGGCACATGTATGCCATGGCATGCGTGCACACACATACACACAATACGTAAATTTAATAAAATTGAAAGGTTTTGTGAAACAGGGTCTCACTATGCAGTACTGGCTGGCCTGAAAAATTACTGTGTTGGTCAGGCTGGCCTCAAAATTACAAAGCCATTTTGCCCCTACTTCCTGAGTGCTAGGATTAAAGGCATGGACCAAAATGTACTGCTGAATTTGTTTGAAATAAATATTATGGAAATGAAAGTCTTCCACCTATATTCAGTCTGATTTACTGCCCTCAGAATTATATTTCTTCCATCCATCTTTTATGGTGTAAGTGTAATTTCTCCTTTTCTTCTGCTCAGTATTGCTCCATTCTATGGAAAAATGACAACTTATCCTCTACACAACTGATAAATATTGGCTCTTTCCCTCAGGGCTATTACAGTTAATGCTATGATCATAGTTTTGTGCCCTCCTTGTACATGAATGGAAGCTTCCCTAGGTGCACACAGAAGACTGCAGTTGCCGAGTTGACTTGGGTGCATACCTTCAACATCCTTGGAGAGCTCAACTGTTTCCCAATGATACTGAGTGAATGCACTTCTCAACACTGGTACCTGCGAGTCTCTGCTGCTCAAAACCCTTTTCAGTGTCTCCAATGTCAGGTTGCTAACATTCTTCATAGTGGCAGATCAAATTACTGCATTCACTTCCAGTTCACTACTTGATAGTTAGGCCAAACGCCCTGAATTCTCTCTCTATTCATAGACCAATTAATATTTAAGTTATTAGAGGTTCTATATTGTAAATGTACCTTCTCATTTAGCATATGGAAAATGATGTATAGATGACATACAGTGTTTCATTCAACTAGCACAACTACTCAGCAGAGGAAACAGGGACATTAAATCTGGTTTCCTGTCTTTTCCACTGCACAGTCACATCTGTATTCTCCTTAAACAACTAGTCTTGGCTTATATTTTTCTTTTTTTTTTTTTGTTTTCTGTTTTTTGTTTTGTTTGTTTGTTTGTTTGTTTGTTTGAGACAGGATCGATCTGTACCTGCCCTACCTGCCCTGGAATTCACTATGTGGCCCAGGCTGGCAATGAAATCAGAGTACCCCCTCTGGAGAGCTGGGACTAAAAGTGTGGGCCCTGGCGCCCAGCCCTTATATTTTTATCTTCGCATGGATTGTGTCACATACAGCCAAGAAAGAACACATGATGCATTATTAAACAGGGAAATTTATATTTATCTGTCCCTATTAAAAATGTTACAGTTCAGAATTCTACATTTCTAAATATTATTTGAACTTTCATAGAGCTAATCACTGAAGAAACAGAAAAGGAATTTGAAGATTCTACTGTATGTGTAGATAGCAAAAAGAAACGTGTATGTGTGTGTGTGTGTGTGTGTGTATGTGTGTGTGTGTGTGTGTGTGTGTTCATGTGTGTGGATTTGTGTGTGAAGCCAGAAGACAACCTTGGTTGTCCTTCTTCAGGAGCCATCCACCTTGTTTTTGAGGCGAGCTCTCACTATACCTGGGGCTCCCCAATATGAAGAGGCTGGTGGCCAGTAAACTCCAGGGATCTGCCTGCCCTTCCTGCCCACTGCTGAGATGACAAGCACATTCTGCCACAATTGACTTTTTATGTGTATTCTGGATATCACACTGGGGTCCTCATACTTTCAAAGTACAAAACTGGGCTGTCTCCTCAGTCCAAACACAAAGAAATGCTTTTACTTCTCATCTGTCAATAAACAATTAATGAAACTTGTGTAAGTTTGCATGTCATCCTCTAGAATATTTTCTGTTTGAGCCCAAATAATTCCTGACATCCTTCTTCTCCCTTATACCATAAGTTTACTTCAATCAGCTTGCACTATATTACACTTAAATGTAAATGTTGTCAATTTTGTAAGTTAAATTTGTTCTTTCACAATTTCACACATGTACAGATGTACATAAGGCATTCTGACCACACCCCCACCCTCTCCCATCTCTTCTATCCCTATCTATTCCCCTCTTCCTGACTAATCTTTTTCTCACAATGGTGTTTATTCATTTATTTTTATTACCACTGAACTTCTACAGGGCTGTATGTGTGACCATGGGTTTGAAGCCAGCCTGTAGAGCCTGGTGGGCTCATCACTGGTAAACAACTGAGGAAACAATGCTCCTTCTTTCAGACTTATCAATAGCCAAATGTAGGTTTTTAATTTTATTTATGAACTCTGGAGCCTAGTCACATAGGATGAGACCCTTCCTTATTTCTCTTTTCATTCTTACAAATACACTAACGAATTTATTTAGAAAAAAAACCTTCATGAATTCTAGGATGTTGGTCAATATGAAATTGCTGAGACCAAGCTAAAAGCAAGTTTTAGTCCCATAAACTGACTTGTGTGATTCAGGTAAGCTTACAGTCTATAATATACCACAGTACTCAGTCTTTGTCAGGAGCAAATCTGAAAAACAATGGTATTTTCACTTTACCCAGGGTAGTGGTTTAACTTAACATTTTGTCTGCAGTTGCTGTTGCCATTTGGGGAGTATTAGGAGATGTGGCCATGGTGGAGGAAGTACATCTCTGGGGGTGTAATTTAACCTTGCCTCATTTCTGGTTTGTCCCTCCTTGATTCCTGTGCTTGCTTGAAGATGTGAGCCCTCAGCTTTCTGCTTCAGCTGCCTCCTGCTCCCTCAATTCCATATCATGAGGGACTTTTTTTAAAATATTTTTTTTATTTTATTTTGTGTGTAGAAGTGTGTTACACAGTTTGGGAACACAGGGCAGGACCACTAGACTTAAGTAAATTGGAATGAGTCAAATTTTTATTTAAGCTACATAGCTGACTACAGCCTCCAGGGTATGCAAGTGTGGAGTCTATAGGACTTTTCTAAGTAAGGGAGGGAAGGAGTCTTTAAAGGTAAAAACCACATTGCCTCATTCTTATGGAATGTGTAGCTGCAAGGGGAGAGATTATACTTCCCTCAGGGCCTAGTGATAAGCATGTATACAGAAGCCAAACAAGCAATAGTTAATCACCCCATGACAGGTATAAAACAGAGGGGCCTTTCGGGGGTCAAGGATACATTTCATTGTTACAGAGTCACAAAAACTCAACTTCTTCTTAAGTAAACAGGCAAGAGCACGAGATAAGTTATGACAGAGTCTGGGTGGTGACACTGCTATCTGTAGTTAGCCATTACTGGGAACCAGGCCTCTGAGGGGGAGGGAGGCAGTTATTTGAACTAAGTTCAACCTCACGTCTAACTTGCCTGAGACAAAATGGAGGAAAGGGTCAAGATGGAAACACCCACACTATCACATGCCCATTGATTCTGGATTATATGGATCAAATCATTGATTCATTATCATGTTGATCTATGAGCTGGTATCGGATCTGCAAGGTCAATATTTTAGCTGAATTGATTCTCTTTTCTATATATGTGAGTATCCAATTTAAGAGACATGTCTGATAGTAACACCAAGGAATAGCAGGAGGAGGGCCCATTATAACAGTTAGGAGGGTGGTGAGCCAAAGGGAACAGGAAAATGGGGTCTCATACCAATTGGAGGATTTGGCTCTTTCTTTGGCTCTCTGCTCTAAATTCTCTTTAACCATAGCCAAGTTTCTCTTATAATTCCTGAGTTGTTGCATAAATGCAATATTTTTCTTCCAGAGCCATACATAGGCCTCGCTCCTTTAGGAACAAGATACCTAGTCCTCTACAATTTGTAAGACCATTTCTGACAGGTAATTCATCTGCATCTCAAGTTGTTCTATAGAATTCCTGAGATGATCTTGTTAGGGTCTGAGACTCCCTGGGCTTCCCAGGAAAACAATATGTACGAGTACGGAGATGTAATTCAAGCAAAATCTTTATTAAGCCAGCTAGCTGGGGTCGACCATCCTCCCAAGACATGCAGGCCTGGTTAGAGCAATCGACCCTGAAGCAGCTTCAGGCAAAGTTTATATAGGATTTTCACAGCCATTGTACCAGAGCCCACGCATTTTCACACAACCAATAGCTTTAAAATACTTAACCTATAGATTTAAGCTAATTCATGTGTGTCACCCTCTGGGTGGTACATGTCAGTTTCCTGATTTCTGTAATCTCTTATTTACACAAGCATTTCTGACCA
>NW_008337142.1:54531-71470 GCF_000622305.1 Nannospalax galili | reverse complement strand
CATGAGGAGCATAACTGGCTTTGGGATGTTGGAACTGTGCCTACACATGTGCCAGAGGCTGAGATCTGGGCAAGAGTAAGTCCCCATGGTCTCCTGTCCCAATAGGTGGGATGAGAGTTGTTGAGAGTATAGGAACTGTTTATCCCGATAGCATCATAAAAGGGTGGGGATCCTGGGTAGCACAGCCAACAGGGGTCAGTAAGAGAGGGAGTGTTATGATTAAGGGTTTCTACTACAGCTTGCACCATCTCCCACATAGGGTTGCTGGGAGTCTGTGGTTTTGCAGCTGTCCCTGGCCTTTCCATGGCTGGGGCTGCTGATGTCGTTGTGGTGCCTGATGGCTTGAAAGTGGGCCTAGAAGACCCAGGCGGGGGAGGTCGGGGCCTCAGACGAGGGGTATTTATCACCAGGTTAGGTCCTACTGGCGACCTAACCACTGTCTCGACCTGGAGGAAGATCTGGAACAGGACCCCCCTCCATGGCATCTGGTAGGGCATCAGGCCCCATGTCAGCCCATCTATCCACCTTTTATCATTTTTTCCCTTTGAGATAAAGGTGATTTTAACCTAGTTGGCCAGTGGAGATGCTGTCCATTGGTTATATGGAGTAGTAAACCTCATATCAATCAGGTCAGGGGAAACCTCCCATTTCCACCGCCCATCATTAACTTCCACACAATTCCATTCAGCACAGTAGAGTCTATCAGCACCCCCACAATTGTGCCCCCACCAACCTGTCCGAAAACCTGGGCAAGCAAAGAACCTGTTTGCCCGCAAAGCTTGGCGGTTGACTGTGGATGATGAGTCAACCAAAGCCCGTTTATTCATATAACACTGTTCCTGGTGGTTTCTCTGGGGGAGGTGATAAAATTGCCCCAGTACAAGTTCTAAGTCAACATACAGATCTGGCCACCATGTCCACAACAGGCCGTATGAGAGGTGCAGTTCCATTCCTCATAGGCATCACTGCTTCGCAGGATCCATGTCTGACTTACCGGTTGATGGGGGTTGGTACTCCGGGCTCCCGCTGACACCACTGTTCTCTGGAGGGCCCATAACAGTGAGCTCATCAGCAGGAATCCCTTCATTTTCAGCTCAGATGTAGCTTTATGGGATTAGCAGGATTTTGCCATACCTCCCACTCCTTCACACAGGATTCTGGGTCCTTGAGAGGCAAGGCCTTCCAAACATGGGTGTGATGGACCCAGGGAGCGATGCCGTCAACCTTAAAGGCAGTGGGGGTGGTAAATAGCACAACATAAGGTCCCTTCCATCTGGGTTCAAGAGTCTTCACCTTGTGTCTTTTGACCCAGACCATGTCCCCTATGCCATGTTCCATGCTCAGAATTCTCTCACCTTCATGGTATGCTCTGATCAGGGGCCAAATTTCTTGCTGTACCTTGGCAAGAGCTTGCAACACACTCAAATAGTCAGGGGTCGGGTCCTCTACACTGGGGAGCTGTACTTGCCGAATTATGGGTGGAGGGGCCCCATACATTATCTCGAATGGAGTTAATCCATGCACATAGGGGGAGTTCCAAGCACGGAAGACAGCTAAGGGTAGGAGGGCCACCCAGTCGCCGCCAGTCTCCATTACCAATTTATTGAGGGTCTCCTTCAAGGTCCGATTCATTCTACGTGCCCAGAGCTTTGTGGGTTGTATGCACAGTACAATTTCCAATCTGTCCCCAGAGCTCGGGCCAGTCCTTGCAGGACTTTACTAATGAAAGCCAGGCCATTATTGCAACCTATGACCTCAGGGATCCCATATCTGGGGACTATCTCTTCTATTATTCTTTTTGCTACTACCTGTCTGGTCTTGTGCTTGGTTGGAAAAGCCTCTACCCACCCTGAAAAGGTGTCTATCATAATCAACAAGTACTTGTACCCATACTTTCCTGGTTTTACTTTGGTGAAGTCTATTTCCCAATTCCTCCCTGGAGCCCTCCCTCTCTCCCACGTACCTGATGGGTGCACCCCCTTGGGGGCTGGTCTTAGCATGGTGCAGCTATTGCATTCCCTTGTGATTTGGCATGCCGCCTTGCTCTGGTGAGGAAACACCAACTGCGCAGACTGAAAAAGGCTGAGCAACTTTTTCCAGCTTAAATGGGTGGACTTGTGCAGATTAGCAAGCAAGTACTGCCCTAGTGCTTCTGGCAGGCTTAATCTATCTTCCTGGTCCCTATTCCAACCTCCATCCTTAAGCTCCTTCCCCGGGACTTAAGCTCCTTCCCCGGGACTCGCTTTCTAATCCATTCAAGGTCCTGAGGGGAAGAGTTAGGGTTGGGAGGTAGGGCTGGCAGTTCAGGGATGGGCACCTCGAGAGCTGCAAGTATAATGGAGTCCGAGAGGGCTGCCCTCCTAGCTTCCGCATCAGCAAGGTTGTTGCCAATGGCCTCAGGAGTCTTCTTTGACTGGTGGCCCGGCACATGTATAACTGCCACTGCTTTTGGTTTTTCAACAGCAGCTAGCAACCTTTGGACTTCTTGCAAGTTTTTTAGTTCCTTTCCTTCCGCAGAACGGAATCCTCTTTCCCGGTAGATGGTGCCATGGACATGGACAGTGCCAAAGGCATACCTGCTATCTGTGTAGATGTTGGCCCGTCTGCCTTCTGCTCTCTCTAAAGCCTCAGTGAGAGCAATAAGTTCCGCCTTCTGGGCTGAGGTTCCAGGGGGCAGAGCTGCACTCCAGATAACTTCCCCTGTGTGAGTCACCACTGCCGCTCCAGCTCTCCTGACCCCCCCCCCGCACAAAGCTGCTCCCATATGTGTACCAATTTAGTACACAGTTTGGCAGCGGTGTGTCTCTTAGGTCCACCCGTACCTGGATGATCTTGGAGAGAATGTCTCTACAGTTATGGAGTGGGGCCAACAGTTATGGTCTGGCAGCAGGGTGGTAGGGTTCAGGGTCACTGGGTCAGAGAAGGTGATTCATGGAGAATCTAGCAGGAGTCCTTGGTAATGGGTTAGTCTAGCATTCGTCATCCACTTTCCTGGAGGGTGCCGGAGAATCCCCTCCATGGTATGTGGGGCTGTCACCCTCAGGTTCTGGCCAAAAGTCAGCTTGTCTGCTTCTCTTACTAGTAGGGCGATGGATGCTAGGATGCACAAGCAAGGTGGCCACCCAGAGGCTACTGGGTCTAGCCATTTAGGCAAGTAGGCCACCGGTCTTTTCCATGTGCCCAGCTGCTGGGCCAGGACTCCTTTAGCCACTCCCTTCTTTTCATCTATAAACAAGATGAAGGATTTTTCTGTATCTGGCAGAGATAGGGCAGGGGCCTGGAGGAGGGCTTCTTTTAGTCTGTCGAAAGCCTCTTGTTGTTCCTCATTCCATTTCCATCCTGGCCCTTCCTTAGTACCCTTGTATAGCGGGAGGGCTATTTCTCCATACCCCGGGATCCAAAGCCTGCAGAACCTGGCTGAGCCAAGAAATTCCCTCACTCCCCGGGGTGAGGAGGGTGTGGGAATAGTCAGGATAGTTTGCTTCATGGCTTGCGTCAGCCACCTGGCTCCATCCGATATCCTGTACCCCAGGTAGACTACTGACCTCTGACAGATTTGGGCTTTCTTAGCACTGGCTCGATATCCCAACCCACCTAGGTCTTCCAGCAGGCTCTCCGTGGCTTCTTCGCATTCCTCATGAGTTTCTGCTGCCAGCAACAGGTCATCCACATACTGTAGCAGTGTCACGAAGATGAAGGATTTTTCTGGGTCTGGCAGAGATAGGGCAGGGGCCTGGAGGGATTCTTTGAGTCTGTCGAAAGCCTCTTGTTGTTCCTGACTCCATTTCCATCCCAGGCCTTCCTTAGTAGCCTTGTATAGCGGGCAGGCTATTTCTGCATACCCCGGGATCCAAAGCCTGCAGAACCCGGCTGAACCAAGAAATTCCCTCACTCCCCAGGGTGAGCAGGGTGTGGGAATAGTCAGGATAGTTTGCTTCATGGCTTGCATCAGCCACCTGACTCCATCCGATATCCTGTACCCCAGGTAGACTACTGACCTCTGACAGATGTGGGCTTTCTTAGCACTGGCTCGATATCCCAACCCGCCTAGGTCTACCAGCAGGCTCCCCGTGGCTTCTTCGTATTCCTCACGGGTTTCTGCAGCCAGCAACAGGTCATCCACATACTGCAGCAGCGTCACGCAGGGATGGCTCCTGTGGAAGGGCTCAAGATCCAGGCTTAGGGCTTCATTAAACAGGGTGGGAGAGTTTTTGAAGCCCTGTGGCAATCTAGTCCAGGTAAACTGCCCTGTTCTTCCTCCCGCTGAGCCAAGAAATTCCCTCACTCCCCGGGGTGAGGAGGGTGTGGGAATAGGATAGTTTGCTTTATGGTCCCTGTTCTTCCTCCTCCAGGCTCTTGCCACTCAAAGGCAAACAAGGGCTGACTGACTTCAGAGAGGTGACAGGTGACTGAGGAGAGTGTAAAGATTAGGCACCGTAGGGTGAATGTCCTCTACCCTCTCATTAACCTTCTGCAAGTCCTGCATTGGCTGGTAATCTCCACTTCCAGGCTTTTTTACTGGAAGCAGGGGCATATTCCATGCTGATCAGCAAGGTTTAAGGATTCCTGCCTCTATTAGTCTGTGGATACGAGGTGCTATCCCTTTCCTAGCCTCTTCTGGCATTGGATATTGCCAAACCCAGATGGGTAGGGCCATGGCTTTGAGTTGAACAACAACCAGGGGCAGGTGTTTGGCGAGGCCAATTCCCCTGGTCTCGGCCCATGCAGAAGGGAACCTCTGCAACCAAGAGTCCATTTCTCCTTGGCCCCCCTTTTCTTGATCCACCTGAAACAGGCAGTGTTCATTGGCCAGGGATAGAGACAGCACATGTACCGGCTGTAGAAGCTGCCCTTCTGAGTCCATGATCTTTATCCCCTCGGGTTCAAAATTAATACGTGCCCCAACCTTGGTGAGTAGGTCTCTGCCCAGTAACAGTGTGGGGCTCTCGGGCATGACTAGGAAGGAGTGAGAAACCTGATGTCTCCCCAGGTCCACTTTTCTGCTGGTGGTCCAGGCACATCTCTTGGACCCTGTTGCTCCCTGGACTATGCTTGTGCATCCTGGTTCAGGGGGCCGTGAGCTCTGTTGAGAACTGAATATTGTGTCCTAGTATCTACCATGAACCCAATGGGAGTCCTCTCCACACACAGAGTTACCCAAGACTCGGGGAGGGGTGCTGAGTCCTGTCCCAGTCAATTTTCCTCTCCTAGGTGCAGGGTCTTAACACGGTTTCTTCCTCTTTCTTGTTTTCTTTTCAGTGGACATTCTTTCTTCCAATGTCCGTATCTTTTGCACAGGGCGCATTGATCTCATCCTAGTCGAGGTTGGCAGGGTCCTGCCCTTTGGGGTGACTCAGGATTCTCTTTCACCCCAGCCAAGAATATCCTTGCCATCTCCTCCCTATGTTTCTTGTTCTCCCTACTCTGGAACCTTCTGTCCTCTTTCCTATATTTGTCCTGCATCTCCCATTCTTCCTTCCTTAGCCTCTCCTCCATGTCTTCCAGAGTTTCCCTAGCATTGAAGACATTCTCTGCTTGCTGGAACATTTCCTATAGAGATTTCTCCCAGATCATCCCATTTATGGAGTTTCTTCCTGATGTTGGGGGCTGCCTGATTGATAAATGAGAGGACCACAGCTGATCTATGTTCCTCTGCCTCTGGGTTTATAGGGGTGTACTGCCTGTAAGTATCAAACAGCCTCTCCAGACATGTGGCCAGCCTTTCAGTTTCCCCCTGAACAATAGTTTTTACCTTAGCCAGGTTAGTGGGCCATCTGGCAGCTGCCTGGAGACTGGTCATTAGAGTCTGGCGGTAGACCCGGAGATGCTCCTTACCTTCTGTAGTCCTGAAATCCTAATTCAGGTGTGTAAGCGGGAATGCCTTGTCGATGGCAGGCTGGAGAGTGGTGGGCCTTCCATTTTCTCCGAGGACATTCTTCCTGGCCTCATTGAGGATGCGCTCTCACTCTTCCATTGTGAAGAGGGTGCGGAGCAACTGCTGGCAATCATCCCACGTGGGACAATGGGTGAACATAATGGACTCTACCAAACCTATAAGACACTTAGGGTCCTCTGAAAAGGGAGGGTTCTGAGTCCTCCAATTATAGAGATCACTGGAGGAAAAGGGCCAATACTGATATTGTTGAACTCCATCTGGGCCGCTCGCCCCAATTGCTCATACCAGTAAAATAGGCACTGCTTCTTCTGAAGTGGAAGATGGAGCTTCTCCCTCTTGTTCCCTGGTCCCTCGAGGCCTTAATTGCATCCTTCCTGTCCCTCCTGGTCGCCTGCCCTCCCCCGTTGAGGAGTCTGGGGAAGGGGCAGCTGCCTGGTCCCTGTGAGGCTCCAAAGCCTCATCCTCCTCTCTTTCAGCTGCCTCACCCCCTCTTTCTCGTGGAGCTGCATATGGGGGTGGTTGCTCGGCAGGCAAGGGGGGGTAGAGGGAGGAACTATCAGGGAGGACTGGTGGTGCACTAGGAATTCTACCCTTGTGACAGGAGAACTTTAAGCCTTCCCGGGTGACCAGGACTGAAGTTTTTGGTGGGTCAGTGTGCAGTTTCCCCACCAAAAAGGGACTCAGCCAGGCCGGAGGATTCTCGGCCAGATTTTCCAAGACAAGGATATAGGGAAGTTGGTCAGGGTGGCCCTCGCGGTCCAGCCGGGTGATAACAGCCTTGACCTTACTGATAAGGTCTAGGGAAAGAGACCCCTGAGCTGGCCAGCTTACTCCAAAGGAGGTCCATCCAGCAGAACAGAGGGTGTCAAACTTACCTCTCTTGATACTAAGGCCCATATTCAAGGCCCGTTTCTTTACTTCTATGAAATGAGAAAAAAATTAAACCTTTAGGAGTAGCCTGAGTCTGGCCCATAATGGGGATCATAAGGAAGGAAGAAGGCAGAAGGTAAAGAGCAAAGGCGCCACTCCAAATAAGATGTGTGTGCTTGTGAACGGGTGCCTGTTGTTGCACAGTTTTTTCTTCCACGGGGGATGTGAATTTATCTGGGATTTGTGGCTGTGACACCCTTATCCTGTCACGGGAGTCTTTCAGTGGTGGGCACCCTAATGGCTCTTAACTGCCCGACCCGTGCCCGCAGGGAGTTTCAGTGGAAGAAAGGAGGGTAGGAGAGCCTTAAACTAAAGAGTACAGAAAGAAATATAAATACAAACCCCAACATAACATAACATAACAATTAACAGCAACACTAAGCACACACACCCCATCTGATCGTACTCGCTCATGCCCGTGGGGAGTTTCAGTGGCAGAAAGGAGGGTAGGAGAGCCTTAAACTACAGAGCACAGAAAGAAATATAAGCATAAACCACAACATAACAACAATTAACAATGACACTAAGCACACACACCACATCTGATCATACTCCCTCGGACCAGTCCTTCTTTCAGTCTGGTGCGCACCACACTCACCACTTTCACTTTCACCTTTGGGATCCTCGATACTTCTGGTAATTCTCCCGAAAGGTGTCCACACGGACTGCCGTAGGGTGGTGAGCTCAACCCCCTCTACCTCGGGCACCAGGTCTCCGCTGATCGGGCTTGCCTTCCTAAGGCCGAGTCACTCAGACCCTAGGGCCAGGGTTGGCTACCTGAACTTCACCCAGGGTCGCTAACCTGGGGGCCGGGACTTCCAACCCAGACTTCCTCACTTGGAATCACTAACCTGAGACCAGACACAAGATGGCAACTCTTGCTTTATACTGGATTTATATAGACATGAGGGAACATATACTGGATTTATACAGACACGAGGGAGTGACCCCCGAATTACACTGCCCCTTCCGGACAAAGAGACTCTACCTCCATTCATCCTTTGTTCCCCTAGAAACCCCCCAAATCCCAGACGAGCCCCCAAATGTTAGGGTCCGAGACTCCGTGGGCTTCCCAGGAAAACAATATGTACAAGTACGGAGATGTAATTCAAGCAAACTCTTTATTAAGCCAGCTAGCTGGGGTCAACCGTCCTCCCAAGACACGCAGGCCTGGTTAGAGCAATCGACCCTGAAGCAGCTTCAGGCAAAGTTTATATAGGATTTTCACAGCCATTGTACCAGAGCCCACGCATTTTCACACAACCAATAGCTTTAAAATACTTAACCTATAGATTTAAGCTAATTCATGTGTGTCACCCTCTGGGTGGTACATGTCAGTTTCCTGATTTCTGTAATCTCTTATTTACACAAGCATTTCTGATGGCTTTCTGTTATCTCTCACATGCCTACGTGACTTATCATGGGTCACGCCCTGGGGCAGCAGCTCACATCCCGTTATCTATCTCCGGGTGCCCTTATGTCTCAGTCTAGCCTTGTACCAGAGTTGAGTGGCTCTTACCCAGGAAGTTATAAGCAATGAAGTAATTAAACTTAAGTACTATTAAAATCTCTCGCTCTCTCTCTCTCTCTCTCTCTCTCTCTGATTTCCTCTGTATTTTTCCCTTACAATCTATACCTTGTTCTATTCTAGTACTTAGGATCTTAAAATTTTGATCTCCTAGGGCTAACGCTGATGCCCTAAGGCAGCAGAGCCTGCAATCCCTGTTCCTACCAGGAGGTGAATAAGGATAGCTGAAACTGCTCTCTTCTTCTGGGTGGAGACGCTGCTAGTTATATATTGGTCCCTTATCTCAGTTCCATTATATATGTACACCTGTGAAAGACATAAAAAGGATGCAAAAGCTCCCCTCATTAGTCCCTGTTGCACTAAATTTTTTCCCTCACCCTTCTTGGGAAACCCACACCCCCATGCCCTCTGAGGTTCTAGGGCTGACAAACCAACAGAATATCTTCTATTTGGGTTTTGTATAGTTTATGACATCCAGGAGCATGTAACTTACAAAGGCATGAATTCTCATAGGCTTTTGCTTTCTCATATTTGAAACATATGTGACATCATTGTATCACACCCATGGTCTCCCCTAGCTTTTCATAACTGTCTCATCCACAGTTCACATCTCGATTTCTAAAATGGCAATGGCTCCTCCCCTTTTCCCAGTGTGCTCAGCATCTCTCAGCCTAGGTCTCTAGACCTGCCCCTGTTCAGTTCTAGCTTTTTGGAGGATTCCTACCCAACACTCCACCCCTTCCTCTGGGTCTCACAATCTTTCCACCAATCTTCCAGAAGGGTCCCTGAGCCTTCAAGGGAGTGAAAGATGCAGGACGATTTCTCTTTTATTGTGGTGAGATATTGACTTTTTGGGCCTCCTCCTCATTCCTCTTCAAGAGGTAGCCATTGACCCATCTCAGTGGTGTCTACCCTACTATAAAGAAAAATGGAAGTAGACACATCTAAACAAGCATGGATGCAAATACAGATGCCTAGAAGATATCCCAGCAGGTGTACCATATTCATCAAACAGTATATTTTCAGTGGCTTCCCTGCTGGGGCCTATAGCCTTCCTTGATATGGGGGGTTGGCCTGGTCTACGGCACCCCTAGGAGCTGTATGTTCTAGCCCTAGGAGCAGTCATTATCCAATCAGAAATTTGTCATTTTTATGTATGTTAGTTGAGCCATTATTGCACCAGCAGGCATTGCTTGGGATGTCAATAGTGTGTAGCACATGGGGTTCATTGTACAGAAGAATCATAGGGGATCCTTTTACCCAAACCATTTGCATAGCTTTTTCTGGCATTATGAAAGCCATCCATCCAGTGGCATGGAGTTTTCAGCTTAGTCTCAGCTCCACCTCTCCTTCTCCCGCACTCACATTATGCAGTGTCTTCAACAACATGGCATTACTGACACTTTCTTGTGTAGAACTGACATTAGTGGCAATACCCTTGGTTAATTTTGAGGACCTCTAGTATCTCTCTAGCCAACAGCTCATAGGGGGTGCAACATACCCCGATACTGTAGTTTTGTTTGGTTTACTTATCAGTTGTGCAAGTTGGGAACGTCTGTTTTTATTTTCCCCTACCATAAAATTCCCAAGAGTCTTACAGCTATACTGGCCTTTCTTTCTTCAGGTGTACTTGATATCTTTCAAGTGGGTTTTACATCTTTAAAACATTCAAAGGTTAGCATCATATATTAAATCAATCATACACAAGGCCTAACACAGTGTGGAAAGTTTTCATCCATGTGTATTAATTGATTTCTCCATAGAGCTTTGTTGGGTACCATAGTATGGGTAAGAGGATTGACTTGGTTAGTTCTTTACTATCTTTAGTTATCCCTTTGGAATAATTCCACATTATGGGGATTTTACATGAGTCTCTTTGTATCTTTTTATCCTCAATACATTTACAACTGCTGGCTCAAGATGCTTGACCCTGCACTGGGCTAAGGAGGCAGAAGGTCTCTCTTGTCCCTGCTGCACCTCTTGGTTTCCTGAGTCAGGCAGGCCCTGGGTCTGACTCCTGGCTGTAGCCATATCTGCTGCCTCTCCATTGACCATACCCGGCAGCTGGGGAAGGCCTGGAAAAATTTTCCTCCACCCCTAGCATAACCTTTCTCAGGAAAGAAATGTACCTTATTTAATCTTATTTAATCTTAACCATCCCTGGGACAGTTTTTAGCCTCTGAATGCCCTTTGTGAACTGTTCTTCAGGTTTTAAACCCTCCTAGCAACTCCTTAGTACCAAATTTTGGTTTTTATCAATTTTTTCTTTAGGAACTTGGGCTTGTCATAAATCTTGTCATGTTTGTCTTCAAGTAACCCAAACAGACCATTTCTTCTGTCCTGGTTTTGTTTCGCTATTTTGGGGGTTTTGTTTATTTGTTTTTTTCTCTCATAACCTCTGAGACTGAGACTGAATTTGCCAGTAACTCTTTAGCCTATTCAACCTTCACTGGGGCCATTCCCTTTGAAGTGGACAAATCTTTAATTATGCAAAGAAGTGGCCAGGCTATCTCTGGATTCACCTCTTGGTTCCAAGGCTTGTAAAATTTTTTCTAGGCTCTCCACAATCCTTAAAGCATTTTCAGACACATGGCAGTAGCCTCCACCTCTCAAGCAACTGAGCTATTTTCCCACATTCACAAGATAGCGGTGACCCAGGGGTTTTCCCTTTTGAGTCTGTCCATGTCTGCATGGCCTGATCATTTTAATTACATATTTCACGATCCATTGTATAACCCATGTGATGACCGCTAACTCCATTGCTTTATCTGAACTTCTGCCATTTGTCATTTCCAGCATCACCCTGCCGTGAAGTTATGCCAATTTGTTGCACTAAATTTTTTCCCTCACCCTTCTTGGGAGACCCACCTGCCCATGCCTTCTGAGGTTCTAGGGCTTACAAACCAACAGAATACCTTCTATTTGGGTTTTGCATAGTTTGTGACATCCGGAAGGGTGTGACTTACAAAGGCATGAATTCTCATAGGCTTTTTCTTTCCTGTATTTGAAACCCACACACCATCAGCTGTCACTCCCACCCTGGATCTCCTCCAGCTTTTCACATGCTGTCTCACCTGCGGTTTGCAGCTCTATTTCCAAAATGGTGATTCCTCCTCCCTTTTTCTTAGTGCACTCAGTCTCTCAGCCTAGGTTTCTAGACCTGGCCCTGTTTAGTTCTAGCTTTTCAGAGGAAGCCTACCCAACAGTCTCCAATTCTAGATGTTCAGCAGTGACACACCTGGCAAGGCCAAACAAGCCCACCATGTTCCTGGTAGTGTTTGAAAGTGTATTCTGGTATCCTGAGACTTGGTGGTATAGATTTGAGAACGGCAAGCCTGGTGATAAGGGGAATTGGGTAGAGTATAAGTTGAAGAAGTTAGACAAGTATGCTTGCCTTGAAGATTGCCCCAGAGTGAGTCTAGTTTCTTGTGACTTGCAGTTTGTACCTTCAAGTGGGGCAGTAGTGGAAGGAAATAGAGATATTGGCCCCTATCCCCACATAGAAGGGGGACCTGGAATCTAGGCAGAGCCCAAAGTCTTATCCTAGCTTGGGGGTGGTGCTATTTATCCGATTGTGTATTAGTCTCAGTGTCTGTATTGTCTGGGGAAATTTCCTGCTGCCTGGAAGGGGTCATAGCTTTGGTGGGAACTGAGATTGGGGAACTAGATGGGGTTGGGTAACCACAAGGGGGGAGAAGTGTAGTGTGACTACCTAGGATCAGGGTAAGTGTAGGAGGAGGATGAGAGGGCTACTTAGGAACTAGAAGTCAACTCACTGGCCTGATGGGAATAAGTCAGTGAGAGGGCAGTTTTCATTGGATTGCAAACTCAGCCCAGGGTTTATCCCTGTCATCCAGAATCAGAATCCCCAAGTTTGCCCTGTTAACCAATGTTATGAACTGAGTTTCATTCCAGGTTACAACAGTTATCTGAAATGGGGTTCATGAGCCCAGATTACATGAGGTTGGGAGTGAGTGAAGGGTAAAGTGCTTTTTTTTTTTTAGGTTGGGAGTGAGTGAAGGGTAAAGTGTTTTTTTTTTTTTTTTACAACAGCCCCAGGAAGACTTGGTTTCACAATCCAAAGCAACACAGTGATATTCCCCATTTCCCTGACAAGAGGATACCACTTGAAGGGTAAAGTGCTTTTTTTTTTTTTTTTACAACAGCCCCAGGAAGACTTGGTTTCACAGTCCAAAGCAACACAGTGATATTCCCCATTTCCCTGACAAGAGGATACCACATTTGAGGGGCATACATAGAACTACTCATTTTTTAGACCATTCTCAGGTTGGACGTATCTTGCACCCTTTGTCCCTGACTCCTACTCTGCCTCCTCTAATGACGTCCATTTTCCCAGGTTAAGGGACTCATGTAAAAGGGTGCAGAGATCAACCATAAAAATGGGCTGGGAAGTTGCTTTTTTTTTTGATCTTTTTTTGAGACAGGGTCTCCAGGTATCCCCAGCTGGCTTGGACTCACTATCTAGACACCAGGCTGGCCTTGAACTCATAGCACTCTGCCTGCTTCTGCCTTCTGAGTGCTGGGATTAGAGGGTGCACCACCACACCCAGCCAGAAGTGGCATTTTTGACAATATCTGACACATTCCTACCAGCAGTTCAGAGCAGTTCCTGGTCCCTGGTCCCACTGGCCATATGTAGGAGGTACTTGTCAGGCTTCACAATACCAGTATCAGTCCGAGTCCAAAATTTGGGTGAACCACATTTTTAGGGGGTGCTGCAGGTCTCCTGACATCCTCCATTTTTCACCTTTGCTTTTCTGGTCGTGTCTGCTTTCAGATGGGAATGAATCCAGGCTGCAGTTCCTGCAAACTTCATGGCTGTGAATGTGTTCAGGATTACAAAATAGGGTCCTATCAAAGAAGGCTGTAAGGTCCTGCTGGGCAGGCATCAGACCCACAACAATTCTCAGGCCTGGAACTTTTGAGCCGTTCACTCAGGGTAAGCAAGTGTGGAGGTGGTGAGAGGCAGGATTGAATGTCTCAGAAAACTTGTTGCAGAGCCTGCAGGAACTTGAGGAAGGAACAATTAAAAATCTCAATAGCAGATGGCCTAGCAGGGATTAGCAGAGGCAGGCAGTCAAACATTACCTCATATGGTGTTAATTTGTTCTGGTAGGGGAAGCATCTGATCCTAGATGAGTGTTCTGATGAAGCTGAGATAGGAGGGATGACCCCAGAGCTCTGGGTAAGGTGGGGCATCCATATGGGAAGACCCACCAGTCTTCTGTCTAGGTGGCTTCTTGTTGCTGAGCCCACTTTTCCTCCTCATTGGTGTACTCAGATTGCTAAAGTTCCAGAGGTCAAGTTGAGGTGTAAGAGTGAGAACTGAGGGTGGGGCTAGTACTTGTGCAAGTTTTATTGGCAGCCAAATCGCTGTCAGGAGAGCAAAAATTTCTTTTTTGCTCTTGATTTCCTTCCCCACTGAGGTTAGCAGACCTTGTTCCAGGCACAAGGTGCCATGGATTTGTGCAGTAGCAAAGGCATACTTGCTGTCAGTGTAAATGGTGACCATGCCCCCATCTTAGGGCCTGGGTCAGGGCTATCAGCTCTACTTTTTGTGCTGAGGTTTCTTGAGGCAAGGGTTGAGCCCAGATTAACTCAGAGAGGATTACCACAGCTGCTCCTGCATAAATGACCCCACCCTGCATGTAGCTTCTCCCATTAGTGCACAGGGTTGCATCTGTGCACTAATTATGAAGGGTTGATCTAGGAGGTCTGGATGGCCATGTTGCAGGTGGTCCGTAGCTTAAGCATAGTCTTGGGTTGACTGCTCACCAGGGTCAGGCAAGAGAGATGCCTGATTCAGTACCACAGAAGGTGAGAACCTGTTCCTGGATGTGTCTGGTAGGAGAGCTCAGTAGTAGGTAATTCAGGAATTTGACATCCAACACTCAGATGCTCCCAGCAGAAGTCAACTAAGTGTGGGATAGTATTGACTACCTCCTGTTCCATGGTCAGCTTATCATTCTCCTTCAACAGAAGTGATATGGCACCAATGGCCCAGATACAGGCAATTCATCATGCTGCTATAGGATCTAGGCATTTAGACAAGTATGCCACTGGCCTTTTCCAGGGCCCCAAAGTTTGAGTCAAAATGCCCTTAGCCAATCCATAGAGTTAGTCCATGAGCAGATGGAATGGTTTTGTGATATTGGGCAGGTCTAATGCTGGGACTGATATCGGTGCCTCCTTGAGTCTTTGGAAGACCTCTTTTTCCTTACCTTTCCAACTCAAGGGGCCATTTCCACCCAGGCTCTGGTATAAGGGTTTAGGTCTTTCTGCAGAAAGCAGTTCTTCAGTGGCTTACTAGCATTCTTTGAGAGTGTGGGCAGCAATGAGAAGGTCATTTGCATATTGTAAGAGTGTGATGTTAGGGTGTTCTTGGCAGTACTCAAGTAGGTCTTCGCTACAAGCCTCATCAAATAAAGTAGGAGAGTTCTTGAACCCTTGAGGGGGCAGCATCCAGGTCAGCTCTCCCCTGAACCCAGCCTCAGGGTCTGTCCATTCAAAGGCAAATATGGGCTGACTTACAAGCACCAAAGGCATTGAGAAAAAGAGATCTTTTAGATTCAGGGCAGAGTACATAGTCTTTCCTGGATCTATTAAGCTAAGCAGGGTATAAGGGTTTGGCACTGTTGGGTGAATAGTTTCCACCCTCTTGTTCACTTCCCTCAAGTCCTGTACAGGACTGTAGTCCTCTGTGCCCAGTTTAATGACTGGGAGTAGAGGAGTGTTGCAAGGCAAGTGACAAGGGATCAAAATCCCTGCTTCCCTCAGGGGGCTAATGTGTTTTCTGATGCTGGCCTTGGCATCCTTAGAGATGAGGTATTCTTTCACTCTATGGGTGCAGCAGCAGTCAAGAACTGAACAATGATTGGTGGAGAGTGTGAGGCCAATGGTGAAGGTGGTCTCTGCCCATACTCATGGGAATTTCTGTATTAGTTCTGTGAGGAAGGGGTTACCTCTTTCTGCTCCCTGCTCATTAGAGTGGTTTCCCAACATTCTGTGTTCCTCCGATAGAGGGCAGGTAACTAAGATGGCTGGGTGTGAGTTTTTCAAGTTCAGAGTAGCTTCAGTCTCGCTAGAAGCAATGGTAGCACCCAGTTTTCTTAACAAGTCCCTGCCAATTAGTGGGTAAGGACAATCTGAAATAACAACAACAAAAAAAAATGAGTCACAGTACCTTGTCTGAGGTCTACCTTGCATGTGGTTGTCCAGGCATATGTTCCAGTCCCAGTGGCTCCTTAGATGGTGGTTCTCCTTTTGGCAAGTGGGCCCATGGGCTAGATTAAGACTCAATGGGCCACGCCAGGGTCCACCAGGAACTGGAGTGTCTTACCCTTGATTTTTCTGACAACCAAGACTCCTGGGGGCAAATGAGAGTGGAGCCTTGGCTCCTGTCAGCCTGCATTCACCAAGTTGAGGACCTTTCTGCCTTTCTCTCTCTTTTGCCGTGGGCATTCATTTCTCCAGCATCCTTTGCCCTTATAATGGGCACGTTGGTCTTTATCTAGTCTGCTTCAGGGCTGACAAGAATGTTGAGGGAGTCTTCAACCTCTATTTTCTTCTTTCTTTAGGGTAGCCACCATTACCTGAGCCAATCTTTTATCCTTCTTCTCAACTGGATCTTTATTATTAAAAGTCTTCTGAGCTAGTTCCACTAACTATGAGCTGTTCATTTCTTCAAATCTTTCTAAATTTGTAATGTCCTACAAATATCTGGGATCATCTGGGTAACAAAGGCAATATTTATAGCCTGCTAACTCTCTGGAGCATCAAGATCAACGGGAATAAACTCCCAATAAGCATTTCAAAGAAACTCCAGGAATCTGCTAGGGGACTCCTGCCTTCCCTGGCTACCCTCAGATACCTTGGAGAGATTGATAAACTTCCTAGCCACCTCTTTTATTCAGGTCATCAAAGCCAGGCAATGGGCACCTAGTGCTCCTTTACCTTGATCTGCATTAGGGTCCATGTTCTGGAGGATTGACGGGAGGATTTATTCAATTCTTGCCTCTGCAAACCCCCCTGGGACCCCAGGACCTGCTATGGCCTTTCAAGCCTCAGTTGCAGGGGTCTCTCCCTCTCTTCGCAGGTCATTGGCCACCGGCCCACGAGGGCAGGGGGAGCAGAAGCGATGAACGGGGTCAGGATGGCCAGTAAGCACTGACGGAAGAAAGCCCTTCTGGGGAGGCTGGTTTCATGCGGCAGTGAAACAGCAGTGATACAGCTCCAGACACAGTGAAACAGCTCCGTTTATTCAGTGGGAGAACTAGAGAAATTATAGTGTGGAGGCAGTAGCCAAAGCCTCAGCTGATAGGTGCTCATAGTATGCTTTATTTACATGTGGCAATGGGCTCCTATCTTCCAGACTATCAGGCAATGCCTGATTATCATATAGAAAAAACCTGGGGATAGTTTTTACTCCAGGTAACTATGCCAAAGGTCATGTTTCAAATAAGGTCAGGCATCCGTTCTTGGTGGCACTTTCCAGGTAAGCCAGGAAGAGAGCAGGAGGCCCCCTGCTGAAAAGGGGAGTCCTCCCATTTGGCGCTGAGCCCCTG
>NW_008337142.1:50492-52209 GCF_000622305.1 Nannospalax galili | reverse complement strand
TCTTTAGTTGTGAGGGGAGGCCCATGATAGCAAAAGAAGAGAGCATGTGATTTATTAGAATTTTTTGAACTTTCACCAGTTTGGGCAGTAGCCCAAAGGAAATGGGAGTATGTGTCTACAGTTACAAATACGTATTTGTGTCTGCCGAATTGGGGAGCATGGGTTACATCAGTTTGCCAGAGGGCATTAGATTTTAGCCCCTGAGGGTTGGTGCCCATCTGTTGTATAGCAGGGGCATGTATCATTGATGTACAGGAAGAACAGGTTTTAACAGTGTGTTGAAGTTGTTTGAGGGGAATGTGGGGGAATCTGAGATGGAACCCTCGTAAATTAACGTGGGTGGCATGGTGGAGGTGCTGGGCATCCTTTACGCTGGCAGGGAATGTTCCAACCGTTAGCTACCTCATCTGCTATGGCATTTCCTTCAGTAAGAGGACCTGGGAGAGAGGAGTGGGACCTGATATGCTGGACAAATATTGGAGCCACCCGTTTTTGTAACAGTGTAGAAATTTTAATTAGCAGGGGTGAGAAGAGGTTGTCATCTATTTTGATAAAGGAGCAACCTAGCCATGGGAGTAAATTAAATGCATAAATGCTGTCAGAGTAAAGGTTGAAGGGCTCATCAGTTTTATCAAGGGCTATATAGATGGTAAAGAGCTCTTTACATTGTGGGGATTTATCAGACAGAGGCTGAAAATATATCATAGGGGTGTCATTAGGGGAGTCGTATAGGACCAATGCCGCCCCTTTTTCCCCCCATCTGTAGAGGCTGTTGTAGTATTTTTTATGGGTTTGTGGCAGAAAAGCTGAAGTGGGAGCCAGTGAAGCACCGGAATAGCTGACATCCATTTATCTTTGGGGTAGTGATTATCAATCTGTCCCTGGAAGCCTATTAAGGTAATTGAAAAGGAGGGATAATTTTTTAGGAGCCATTGTACATCCGATAATGGGAAGGGGATAATGAGGGTATCAGGCTCTTTTCCTATAATCTGTAGGGTTCCATCTCTTCCTTAACGAATCATGGATGCAAGTGTGTCTACTTCTGTAAGAAAGCGAGGAGGCCCCCTATAGGCATGTGAAGCCATTCTAGTACTCCCTGTGGCTGATAAATTGCTCCCAACATGGTGGGGGAGGAGTTAAAAATTAAGAGCTGAACCGTCACCTCAGGGTCATATCTGGCCAGTGTTGCCTTTTGGAAGTGATTATTAATAATTTGGAGAGCCCTTTTTGCATCTGGGTTCAGATACTCTCTGGTGGACGGATTTCTGTCTCCCTTTAGGAAGTCAAAGAGTGGCTGTAATTGGCTTGTGGGGATGGGAAGCCAGGGCCTCAGCCAATTGGTATTGCCTAAAAAGCTCTGAAGAGAATTAAGGGTAAGGTGATGGGGGACATCCAGGATAGGTTTAAGGGGCCTAACAGTAGTAGGTGTTATGTTAGTCCCCAGGAAAGTAATGGGGTGAACTGATTGTATTTTATTTGTGGCTATCGTAAAACCTTTTGTCTCTAGGGTGTTTATCATAGCATCTTTTAGGTCTTCTAGAGAGGAATCCTCGTCTTGCCAGACCAAGAGGTCATCCATGTAATGATAAACGTGTAGGCCTTTTTTTAAAAGGGGTGCTAGTGCATTTGCAACAGCCTCCTGGCATATTGTAAGGCTATTTGCCATACCCTGTGGCAGAGCTTGCCAGTCATATCGATCAGCTGGCCCAGAATTGTT
>NW_008337142.1:49569-50292 GCF_000622305.1 Nannospalax galili | reverse complement strand
CATGCCCCTGTCTTTTTCTTTATTACAAAGACTGGGGTGTTCCATGGCCTCCTGTAGGGCCTAATGTGACCCAGCTGTAACTGTTCTTCTACAAGTTGTTGTAAAATGAGTAATTTCTCCCTGGGTAATGGCCACTGTTCCACCCAGACTGGTTCCTTGGTGATCCAGTTGAGGCAGGGAGTCTGGTAATCAACAGTGGCCTTTAGGACTGGGGCTTCTTTTGTTTTAGGAACCTCATATGATCATCTATTTTAAGGCATTTTTCTTCAGACCCACTGGCAAGAACTACATTGAGGTCTTCCAGGATATCTCGTCCTATGAGATTTGTGGCTATATCTGCAATCAGGGGTCTTATTGTGCCAATCTCCCCATCAGGATCCTCCCATTTATAGAAGTTTTTAGTGATGAATGCTCGGGAGGGCCCCCCTTCTCCCATTAGTTGGGGTCCTGTATTAATTCCCAGTGTGGGGGAACCGCAGATCACCTTAAGATGGTTTTATCAGCCCCAGTGTCAAGGAGTCATTTGAAAGGTTTATTGTCTATTTTTATGGTTAATTTTGGATGGGTATTTTCTGTAATACTGGTTACCCATAATGTTTGTGGCTTCCCTCTTGTTAGCGGGGCTGAGGGTTGCCCCGGAAGGAGTTTAAAGGTGGCAAAGATCTGCCATCTCTGTCATATTTAGATTTACAATCTATTTTCCAGTGAAAACCCCTTTTACAG
>NW_008337142.1:47214-48744 GCF_000622305.1 Nannospalax galili | reverse complement strand
GGCCTGAAATTTATGTTCGGTAATTGCAGGATGCCTTACGGACGCGAGGAGTAAAGGTTAAAATAGAGGATCTATTGAGGTTCTTTGAATTTATTAAGGAAACCTGTCCTTGGTTTCCCCAAGAAGGAATAATAGATATTAAAGGATGGAAAGGGGTAAAAAATGCTTTAGAGGATTACTATAGGGTCTTTGGCCCTGAGAAAATTCCTGTTACAGCCTTTTCCTACTGGAACTTAATCAGGGAATTAATAGATTCAAATGAATCCTCCACCGAGGCTGCCATAAAGCAAACTTCAGGCCTCCTACAAGGCCCCCCTCAGGAGCCTCCCAGTGATAAAATAATTCCCCCTAAGGAGATAGGCCTCATGTCCCTTGACAGTGACGAAGAAATGTCACCCGAGATACATTCCAGGATTTCAAATCCCAAAAAATGTTAAATCAGAGCCTAAATCCAGTGCTGATGTCATGACACCCCAGTCTGGCACTGTGCCCACGGCTCCTTTTGAGGCGTGTTCCACACCCCCTCCTTACACTCTCCCGACTGTTCTGCCAATAGCTCCTCCGGCCCTTGAGGCCTTTCCTGCCTTTCTTCCCATGGATCATTTAGAAACAGAGATCAAAGGCCTGCAGCTGTGCATTGATCTGGAATGCCACCAACAAGCTCTGCTAAAGGAACTTCATGACTTGTCAGTGTGGGACCTGCCCTTTGATTTTCACTTTAAAAAGACTAAAAAACTGAGTAGTTCATTAATTCATAAAATTATCACATAAAAATGACATTGATACTACATTAAATAAAAGTCAGAAAAAATTTGTACTGGTCATTAGTTTATGCAATATTTTATCTCTGGAAAGGAGCCTTCCCTTTGACATTTAAAATATGATTCTTGTGTTCTGTGTTGACTGTGACTGTGTCTAAAACTGAGACAGCCAGTGTGACTCTATGTAAGGTCTCAGTTTCTATAATGTGAGAAAAAGCCTGTGAAATTTGTTGTATAAGTTGGAAATATTTTTTGTCTTTGAGATATTTTAGTAAACTAGAATTCAAGACTTTTAAATTGCTAAGTGTTATTTTTATTGCTTTAGCAAATCAGATTGACAGATACTAATTATTAAATAAAATAAAAATATCTTGATTAAAAAAAAAGAGAGGAGAAGCCAGTCTCAGGCTATGCCTGAGAGGCTCCATAACAATGCTTTTCAACATAATTCTCAGGCCCCAGTGGGCATCAACAATGGTTGCCATTCCTAACTGTAATAATACACATAAAAGCTTTGGCAGCAAGGTTTCTTGGTCCTCTGCCTCCTGAAGAAAAGAATGTGACAGATTTTTGTGTAAATGTTGTAAGTGTTTGTGTGATGTATACTATGATTTCTGAAAACCTAGGCTGCTTGAATATGCTAACAGCTAACTCTGGAGGGAAATTGTGCCCCTTTCACTTCAGACTTAATCCTGTTCTTTAGATCTAAAAGATGTTTTCTGCCTAATTTCTCCTACTTGCTGTTTCAAACTAAAATAGTATAGGCTAA
>NW_008337142.1:30599-45726 GCF_000622305.1 Nannospalax galili | reverse complement strand
TCTCTCCATGATTCATTAATTGTTCCACATGCTTTGTGCATCATTGTTTTAATCATTTATGTATTACCCTTCCATGCTGTATACTGTTTGTCCCCTTAGGGTCCTTTTGTTTGTTTGGAGGGGGACTTAGGCTCTGCCTAACCTCAGCACAGAGCACAGGTTGGGGTAAAGGTTACCACCTTCATTAAAAGTCAGGTTGACGATCTTACAGCAGAGCCAATTCAAATACATTATCTCAGGCTTGCACTTAAAGATCAGGATGAGCCCTATGAGCCTGAAAGGCCATGTGATGACGTGCTTCAGTCGTCCCCTTGAGAGCTGAACCGGATAGCCAAAGACGGGTAAGAGGAGATCTCACTGATAGCAACCTAAGGCAGGTAGGCAGCCAAAGCAGCTGATTTAGCCCATGATGGGTAAGCATCAGAAGAGGATCTCCCAACCTAAGACAGAATTCCCAGTGTGGAGGAACCTCAGATTGCTTTAAGATGGTTCTATCAGCCCCAGTATCAAGGAGGCATTTGAAAGGTTTATTGTCTATTTTTATGGTTAATTTTGGATGGGCATTTTCTGTAATACTGGTTATCCACAAGGTCTGTGGCTTCTCTCTTGTTAGCGGGGCTGAGGGCTGCCCCTGAAGAAGTTTAAAGGTGGCAAATGATTACCATCATTGTCATTTTTAGATCTACAATATTTTTTCCAGTGAAAGCCTCTTTTACAGCGGGGGCAGAGGGTTTTAGGGGGTCTAGTGGCAGCTGAGTTATTTGGGGGGCAATTTTTTATCCAGTGTCCAGTTTATCCACATTTAAAGCATTTTGAGTTGGTCTGGGTTGCAACTGCAAAGGCTTGGGCAAGGGAGGAGGCCTGGTACGTGGCAGTCCCGATGTCATGGGTGGCCACAATCCATTTGTCATAATGTTCATTTTTTAGTCCCTGGCATGCTTGTCTGTGCTGAGGGGTCATCCCTTCCCAGACAAGGTCGTTTAAAAGCATTGCTTTGGGTGTAGGATCTGTTATTTTTCTACCTAAACTGGCCTGCACTCTTAGTATAAAGTCTGGGAGGGTCTCAGTTTGTTTTTGTTTTAAGAAGGTTAATGAAGAGGTCTCTCCAGGCCTGGTGGACAAAGGGGTTAGGCAGTCCCAGGCCTTAATGCACATAAGCGGACCTGCTCAAAACAGCCAGCAGGAATCACAGCCTGCTGAATTCCTGTGGAAAAGTTGCCCTGGCCAAAAAGCTGGTCATAGTTCCAGTCTATGAATCCAGGTGGTGGATCTTCTCCTTGTGGTCTCAGCTGTTGATTATGTGTGTCATTCCTTTTAACCTGCATCAGGCATTCATCTCTAAATAAAGCCTCCCATTGTACAAATAATGGACTGGGGAGGGTAGATCTACAGATATCTCTACAGTCCTGGGGGGTTAGTAGGTTAGTATTAAATGTTTGTAGTATAGATTTTGTCCATGGAGCATGGATCCCATCCTCATGAACAGCTTGGCGCAGTTCTTTTAAGTCTGCTGCTGGGAGTGGGTACCAAGCCAGTGGATGCTGCCTTATTTGTAGGTTAACAGGAAAAGCTTCTACTGATGGGGCTTTTGGGTCCTGAGGCCATTGTGTCTAGAGATTCTGTGGGCAACAACTCCCATTATCCCTGAGATTACAGTGCTGTTCAATGGCTGTGGGGTGTGGCACCACAGGTGGTGCTGCCGGAGGTGAAGGGGAAGGGGGATTTATCTGGGGATCTTCGGGAGTTTTTGAAGTCTGGATTTTAACATCTGGGTTTGTTAAATCAGTCCACGAGGATTCACAGGGGGGAAGAGGGGTGTAAAGGTTATTTTTGTTGATGCGTGGGTTTTGTCTGACTTGGTCAATTTTTATTTTTGGAGCTGTTGAATCTGTTAATGGGCAATCTTCAGGATTTTTTTCTTTACTTTTTAGGGCTGTAGAATCTGCTGTTGGGAAATATTTAGGTTCTTTTTCATTGTTTGAACACTCCCCTTTATTATTCCCTGGTGCTAGTAAGTTTTTCTCAGTCTTAGGTGGGTTTCCTAAGCATTGTCGAATGGCAGCTATTATGGGGAGAAAGGAAAGGGGCAAATGGTGTCTTTCCTGGATTTTCTTTTTACGAGCCAGATAGGGCAATGTTGGTCCAGACCCAGAAATGTCTGCTGACAGGATCCAGGGTGCAAATTGAAAGAGGGTGCAAATTGAAATACTTTATTCCAAAATTTTGAGCTTTCCTTTTGGGATATCTTAAGTCCTCTTGATTTAAGTAGGACTCTAAGGGAGCAAATTTGGATGTTTTTTTTGGCATGATGTTGAATTACCCATTATAGAAAAGAAGTGTAGATGCTGAATTACCCATTATAGAAAAGAAGTGTGGTCAGTGGCGTTCAATGTGCCTGAGGCAGTCTGCCACCAGGGGATTAATACATTCTGATGAACACCAGCCTAGCCGCAGGTTTAAGGGACTGGCAACCATCCTTGTGACTTTTAACTGGTTGCTGCATTACCAGATTTTTATGATAGTTGTAAAGGTTACTGCCTACACCCAGTCGGGATGTCGGGGTCCGGAAAGAGGGCAGGGGGCCTTCAGCCAATATCAGGGAGTTGCCCTGACCAAGAGGCTTCAGTTGCCCTCAAACCTTATCCAGACCCTCGCAAAGGCAGTAACCGAGATAAAGCAAAGACAGAGATGGGGTGGTCCTCTGATGAGCCCCTTCCCCAAGAGAAGGTTTATGGAAGAAAAATGGCTTTTTAAAATTTTGTTTGTTTGTTTGTTTGTATGGCACAAGCCACCTTGAATTTTTAAGTGCTCCGCAGGGGTTAGTTAATTTAAATTCTCACCTAACTGGTTTAGCTTGGGCTTGAGCACCCCAGGGGCAAGATAACAAAACAATTTAGGGAAGTTTATTTTAGAAGTTGACTTTAAGGCTTATATAAAGATCCCTTAGAACTTTGGGGATTTTTCTTTGTAGGGGTGTTGCTTAAGATAGAAAAGGAAAGTGGGGTGAAATGCTGATTTCTAAGGGAACACACCTGGGATCAAAACCCCAGGTGATTCCACTCAGTGCACAGCGCAAGCCTGCCCGCAAATTTAAGAGATCCAGCAACCGCTCTAAGAGCAATTAACTGGTCATTGCATTACCGGGTTTTTGCATTAGAAAGATGTATAGATAGGAGGTCTTGTCTACACCCATGTGGGCAGTCTGGGCCCATTAAGAGGACTAAGAGCCTTGGATAACATCAGGGAGTAGCCCTGACCAGAAAGCCTCATTTGCTCTCTTTAACAGTCCCACGTGAAGACTCAGACAGAAAATAAAAGGAGGAAAAAGAGGAGAGACTGCCAATCCCCAAGGGTGGGGCAGCTTAGAGGCAAAGCTGCCTTTATCCTCCTGATGGGAGGTGATAGGAAAAAGAGATTGCTGATCCACAAAGGTGGGATGGCTTAAAGGCAAAGCTGCCTTTATCCTCCTGATGGGAGGTGATAGGAAAAAGAGATTGCCGATCTGCAAACATGGGATGGCTTAAAGGCACAGCTGCCATTACCCTCCTGATGGGAGGGATACTCACAAACTCTGTGCGTTCCAGGAGCCGCATGTTTGGGTGCCAGCTGCGGGGGTCTCTCCCCCTTTTCGCAGGTCATTGGCCACCGGCCCATGAGGGCAGGGGGAGCAGAAGCGATGAACAGGGTCAGGATGGCCATTGAGCACTGACGGAAGAAAGCCCTTCCAGGGAGGCTGGTCCCAGGCACAGTAAAACAGCAGTGATACAGCTCCAGACACAGTGAAACAACTCCGTTTATTCAGTGGGAAAACTAGAGAAATTATAGTGTGGAGGCAGTAGCCAAAGCCTCAGCTGATAGGTGCTCATAGTATGCTTTATTTACATGTGGCAGTGGGCTCCTATCTTCCAGACTATCAGGCAATGCCTGATTATCATAGAAAAAAACTGGGGGTAGTTTTTACTCCAGGTAACAATGCCAAAGGTCATGTTCCAAGTAAGGTCAGGCATCCGTGCTTTGTGGCGCTTTCCAGGTAAGCCAGGAAGAGAGCAGGAGGCCCCCTGCTGAAAAGGGGAGTCTTCCATTTGGTGCCGAGCCACTTAGGGCTATCCGGACATGGAGAACTACAACCCTAACAGCAGGGTTTCCCAACACTCAGTGAGTATTCCACCTCTCTCCTTGGCTGAAGAGAGTGCCTAGAATCTGTCTGCAATTGGCACAAGTGAGCTGGTGGGTAAAGAAAACTGTTTCCATTAAGCTGATAAGGGCCTGGGGCTTCTCTGAGAAAAGAGGATTCTGAGCTTTCCAATTGTACAGATTACTAGTAGAAAAGAAGACATAAACTGTGAAGGGAGGTCTAGAAGCTCCCTCTTGAGTAGAGGGTCCACTTGGGGGGGCTTTCCTAAGATGTAGTGGAGCAGGAGGGGGCACTTGACTCAGCTGGGGTAGGGAATAGTCCACCCTGCTTTGAGTGTAAGAGGGAGAGGGCTGGACCAGGGAGAGCTGGAAGACCCTCAGACATTGTGGGGTCCTGACCTGGCTCAGGAAAAGGGTTGCAAGGGGGAACGAAATCACATCCAAGCATTCTACCCCAATGGTAGGCCACTCTAGTTCACAGAGAGTAGGGAGCCTCCCGGGTGACGTCTTGGCTCCTTAATCTGCCTCACAGTACTCCTGAAAATGCAGCATGCAGCCCAACTGGATCTTGCCTGCGCTCAACCCACCTCCCATATCTGCAACAGGATCTACAGGCACACCAGAACACACAGATCCACCAAAGAAAGACAAGGAATACGAAGGAACAGAACACCCAGGTAGACAACAGAGACCAAACAGGCACAAACACAGATATATAGTGGCCATCTTACTCATACACACACACAAAAAAAAATCTAACCAGTGGGACGGGGACGTCTCCTGCTGTCCATAGAGTCTGGGTTAATGATAGTGTACTATCCTCTAGGTCTCCCCAGATGTCAGGACTCCCTCCAGAGTAACTCACTGATTGGTCCCTTCCTAAGCGTTCAGTCAGTTCAGCTTTTGTTCAAATTTTCTGTGGTTGCAATCTCGGACCTATGAGTCCACAGTCAGATGCTTCCTCTTATTCAGGCCTATTATAGATTACCAAACTTTAATTTGGCAGCCACAACCTCAGGCTCCAAGTCCACAATCAGGCTTTCCCCAATATCAGGCTTGTCCCAGGTCAGCGACCCTGAGTCCATGGTCTCCAGGGATCTCACTGGGACCTCCAAATATTACAGAGTTTGGGACCACCAGGAAGGACCTCCAGACTCAAGAGAATTGGAATTACCCAAATTTTTATTTAAGCTACCTAACTGACCAGAGCCTCCAGGGTGGGTGTGGCATCTGTGGTACTTTTCTAAGTAGGGGAGGGAATCTTTAAAGTTAAAAATCTGATTGCTTCGTTCTTGTGGAATGTGCAGCTGCAAGGGGAGAGATTTCCTAAGGGCTTAGCAATAGATAAGTATGTATACAGAAGCCAAACAAGCACACAAGACACAGTCACACAAGACAAATGATTATTTCAGGTGTTAGGGTTACATTTCATTGTTACAGAGTCAGAAAAATCTCAGGTTCTTTTTAAATAAGCAAGCAAGAGCATGAGATAAATTGTGTCAGCATCTGTGTGGTGATACTGCTATCTGTGGTTAGCCATTTCTTGGAACCAGGCCTCTGAGGAGGAGGAAGGAGTTATTGGAACTAAGTTCAACATTATGTCTGATTTGTGTGAGACAAAATGGAGGCAAGGGTCAAGATTGAGTCACCCAAGCTATCACACAAGTGTATTGCCTCCATGTATTACCTCCATGTGCATGTATTGCCTCCATGTTGAGCAATGCCCTCAGAGGTCAGAAGAGGCCATCAGATCTCCTAGATGTAGAGTTACAGATGGTTGTTAGTCATCATGTGGCTACTGGGAATTGAACCTGGTTCCTCTTCAAGAACAGCCAGTGCTCTTAACTGCTGAGCCATATCTCCAGCCCCTCATGATGGACTTCTTATTCCTCTGGAACATAAGCCCAATAAACCCTTCTTCCTCTATTTTGCCTTGTTCATTGTGTTTTACCCTAGTAGCAAAAAGTATTTAATACACAGACCTTTCTTCTTTAAAACTGTGTTTTAAAACAAAAATTAGTACCTATGTATAAGAGTTCTGAAAAATTACCAATGCAGTCACTTCCTGGAACACAGCCCAAGGACCTCACATATCCAACACAGCTTAAGAATGTTACTCTTGGCGTCCTGTGCCTGCTTGAAGATGTGAGAGATTAGCCTCAGCTGCTCCTCCTCCAGCCACTCACCACTATTCCTTCCAACCATGATGGACTGACTCTTGCCCCTTTGGAACCATAAGCTAAATAAACTCTTCCTTTTTATGAGTTCCTTTGGTCATGGTGTTTCTATCACACCAACAGAAAAGTAATGAATAGAGTAATTGGTATCAGAGAGTGGACTGTTGACTGTGAAGAACCTGTCCATGTGGGATTTTGGGGAAATGTGGAAGACTTTGGAAGTTTGTGCTAGAAAAACAGTTAATTTCTATAAGCAGAGCTTAACAGGTCATTTTAGTAGGAGTCTGGAAGAAAGTAGTGCTGAGAACAATGTAGTTCTAGAAGGAAATAAGGACATAAACAGCAACTGGAATATTTTGGCAAAGAGTCTTTCTGGAGTCTGCCCATAGCCAAAAAGCTTGCCTGAGGGCAAGTTGAAAAGCAATGGACTAACTTCTCTAGCAGAAGAAATTACAAGACAGCCTAACATAGAACTGGTGGCATGGTTATTACTGGTGAATATTATGCAGATTGACAGTGAAAAAGAGTAACTGGGGCAGAAATAAGTGCAGAACGTACAGTTTGGATTGAAAAGGGGCACTAGGAAGATTAATGTTGGAGCTAAGGGATATGCTATAGGAGAGGATCCCTTTGATAAAGAAATTAAAGTGATTAAAGAGAGGCCTAGAAATTTTCACTTAGACAATGGAGAGAGTTCCTCTAGGGCAAGACCACACCCAGCTAAGCCTCTGGATTTGTGAAAGGAAAATTACACAGGGAAAAAGAGAAAAGTTGAAGAGAAATGCTTCAAAAGTAAATGAGCAGGCTGGGGTCCATCCCAAACTTGCAGCCAAACTTGGCAGTGTCTGCAGTGTCTATGCCTGGTGCTGGCTTTAGAGGCATGAAAGACACAAGAGTGAAGGAGTCACAAGTTCTTCTTCCATGGTTTCAAAGAGCCACTGCAGCCAGACAGTGCGTAGCAGAAGTGTCCTGCATAAAAATGCCTTGATTGGACATTGTATGAAATTATGAACATGGCAATGGAGACCCCAAGACAACATTAAAGATGCCAGATCTGTAAGACATCTTCCACACAAAGAGTGGTATCAGACCACTAGAGAGATGTATGCTTCACACAACAAAGATGGAGAGGTGGAGCTATCTAAGCTCTTTGGAAGTAAAGTCCCCAAAGTTAGTTGTGCAGTTACTGGATTTGATGTTTGCCCTGCTAGTTTTTGGCTTTCTTTTGGTCTGATATTTCCTCACTATGCCTCTATACCTCCCTTTTGGAATGGAAATATGCATTCAGTTGCACTGTACCTTGGGAGTATGTAATTTGTCTTTTGATTTTAAAGGGGCTTGCAGTTAAGCAATTCCCTGAGTCTCAGAAGAGACTTTGGACTATGGATTTCAGATACTATTGAGGCTGGTAAAGACTATGGGGACTTTTAAGGATGGACTAAATGCATTTTGCATTTACATGCTCCATGAGCCTATGGGGGCCAGGAAGTAGATTGTGATGGTTTGAAAGAAAATATCCCTCATTGGCTACAAGTATTTGGGTATTTTGTCCCCAGTTCGTAGCACTATGTTGGGAGCTCTTAAAGGGCATGACCATGCTGCAGGAAGTACTTCACCAAGGGCAGCTTTAGAGAGTTCTTAAGGCTTGCTGGATCTCAAGTAGCTGTCTTGCTTCCTGTGCCTGCTTGAAGATGTGAAAACTGAGCCTCTGCTGCTCCTCCTCCAGCCAACTCTGCTCCCATGCCTCCCCACCATGATGGACTGACTCTTGGAATCCTAAGGGAAATACACTCTTCCATTCATAACAAAAACAACAACAAAAAGAATACTATTCTTAGATATTATCAACTTCTGAACAGGATTTCGTGGGTGCATATAAACTAAACAATATGTAGACCTTCATGTTGTTGTGGAGATACCCTCCTATAAAATCTAAGTATATTTTGCCAACTACATATAGACATATGATCCATGTGGGAAACACAATGTGTTTCTGAACATGTTGTTGACTATTGATACATACTGGAATATTGAATATTTCAAATAAAAATTTATTCTTCCAAAGTGTCATGAATTTCACAATATTCCACTGAAGTACACTTTATTGTAGAGGATGGTAATTATGACAGGACACAAATGTCAAAAATCTCTGAATCTGAGAGTTTTGCAGGTGCCTCTCTTCTTCTGCAGCCTGTTCATGGCATCTTTAATTTCCTTGTTCCTCAGACTGTAAATCAAGGGGTTCAACATGGGAATCACCACAATATAGAACATAGAAGTGAATCTGTCAGAGCTAGAGGAAACCCCAGAGCTGGAACGCAAATAGACAAAGACACCAGAAACATAGAAGAGAGAAACAGCTGTCAGGTGAGAAGCACAGGTGTTGAATGCCTTGAACCTGCCTTTAGTAGATGTGATCTTCATGATAGACAAGATGATATA
Source organism: Nannospalax galili (assembly GCF_000622305.1). NCBI lineage: Eukaryota > Metazoa > Chordata > Mammalia > Rodentia > Spalacidae > Nannospalax > Nannospalax galili. Next base: position 36,973 of record NW_008337142.1, on the reverse strand, counting down.
TACATAAGATATCACAATAACTAAGGCATTCATTATCCCAAAGACTGTTGCAATTATAACAAACAATACTTCTGCAAAAAAAGTATCAGTACAGGATATATGTATGAGCTGGGATACGTCACAGAAGAAGTGCCTGATGACATTAGGTCCACAGAAGTGGAGCTGCAGCAAAGCACAAATCTGAGATAAAGAACATGTGAGTCCTCCCATATATGATCCCATCACCATCCCAATACACAGGGTGGGTGACATAATGGATGCATACAGCAGTGGGTTACAAATGGCAGTATACCTGTCATAGGCCATGGCTGTCATGAGGCAGCATTCACTCGTCGCCAATACTGAATAGAAAAAGTACTGAACTACACAGCCTACAAAACTGATAGCTTGCTTTTCCTGAAAGAAACTGAAGAGCAGTTTAGGGACTGTGGAGGTGACATAGCAGAGGTCTATGAAGGACAGGTTATTGAGGAAGAAGTACATGGGGGTGTGGAGATGTGGATCCATCCTTATTAAAACAATGAGGCACAGGTTCCCGGTCAGAGTCATGATGTAGATGAGCAGGAATATGATGAAGAGCAGTGCTGTGATTCTGGGGAAATCTGAGAATCCCAGGAGGATGAATTCAGTGATCTCGGTAATATTTCCTCTTCCCTTCATTCCCTGAGTTCTTCTAACTTGAGAAAGGAGACAAGAAACCTTTTTGTTCAATCACATTAAATGATAGCATTACCATTTTAATATCAGCTTTTTCTCTAATGAGCCTGAGAAGTGTTTCACTAACTTCTGTAGGAAGACCTCAGCCTTTCTTATCGAGTTGCCAATAAGAATCAATTAAGTGTCTTGATTTCCCAATTACTTCACGGAATTTCATAAGACCGAAAAAAGATCTTTAAAAATCTGACTACAGTGTAGATAATTGATTTGTGACTAGACACCACACAGTCACTTATTCTCCACATTGTCATAAGTTGAGAATCTGTGTAATAGTCTCCATCTATTACAAAAGAATCTTCTTTACTGTGTGATGAAAGCTGCACTTATCTGTAAATAGAGGATAGGACTTTAGAATATAGCAAGAAATAGTTTTGGTTTTGAAAAATGGCCTTAGTAGGTTCTCCTCTGTTTTATGATCATGTGTATGTAATGAGAATAATCAAAGAGGAGGACAAAATATTGAGAGGGAAATGTGTCAGGGAGAAGTTGAAGGGAGGATAGGGTAGGTGGGAATAAGGCAAATACAGTAACGATGTGTGAAATATTCAAGAATTTTTTTAAGATCTGAAAATTATCAAAAATCTGGAAATATTTTACAACAAAAGTTTGCATAAATAAATATTAGTGATCAATATTTGAAATTAATTACTTTTCCATAGCAATTCTACTAAGGTGTCTGGGAGATGACTTCATGTACTGAGGACTGGCTGAAGAAGCACCAGGACCCAAGTTTTGTCCCAGCTCCCATATTAAATCTGAATGTGCTGCAAGCTGAGAACATCTGCCCCAAGTTCTGCTGTGTTCCATGAACCTGTAGTGTAGAGGTTTCACAGTAGATGTGTCACTTAAGCCTGGGCATCTCACAGATACTTAATCTCTGTGTTTTGCCAGTTTGGGAACTCAGTAAAGTCTCTGTCTGATGCAAAAAGAAGCTTCTTTGATTTCTCAGTTCTCACCAGCAAACCTCCCTCATGCAATAGAGGGTGAATAATACAAAAATCTGCAACTGGAAAATATGTAGAGAAAAACATACTGCAGAGTGTGTGTCCCTGGATCAGATTCCCAAATTAAACCTCTGTCACCCAAGGTGTGGGACCATTGTGAAAGATGGGTTGGAAAGACTGCAAGAGTCAGGGATTTGGAAGAGTCAGGGATTTGGGAGGAGCACAAGAAGACAGAATTTTCCAGGTGGCTGGAAACTTGCCCATATGAACTTATAACAATGGTGACAGCATGCATGAGAGCTAGGCAAATGCAAATTAGACAACCCAGCATAGAACTGTAAAAATAGCTAAGAAGTCCAAACCTTAGCCAAGAAAATATTGGTATCTGATTGCTCCGGGGTGAGGGAGTGTTGGTCTTCTTTAAGGGTGTGAGGCTTGATAGGCTGAAAGGGTCAGTGAATGAACACACACCAAGGAACATCTGGGAATACAAACTTGACTTTATATACCTTAACATATATAAAAGAATGCAAGAAATCTGGTGAATTTGATATGGGGCAGGTGAGGATAAGGGAAAGTGCCTAAATATGATAAAGCTATGTTGGGGTAAATACACAAATATTCAATATATATATACTATATACATATTTAGTAAAAAAAAAAAAACTGTACTTAATAGTTCACACTTGTATTCCAAGTCCCAAGTCAGAAGGATACTGAGGACTTGCTGACCAGTCACCCTAATCTAACAAGGAAAACTCAGGTCATAGAGAAAGACTCTGTCTCAATAAACATTGGGGATGGCTCCTGAGGAATAACATCGCAAACTGTCCTGTATTTACCACTTGCAAACCTATACATGCACTTATACACACATAGGCTCCTCCACCTACCCACATACTCACCAAGAAATAAAAACAAATGAACTCCTGATATTGCATATAGAACTGCCACTTCATAGTCATGAAAGTGTAGAATCAAACAAACTAATCTGGGAAATAAATTCATTTAGTACAGGACTAGAGAGATGGCTAAGTAGTTAAGAGTACCGGCTGCCCTTCCAGAAGACCAGGGTTTGATTCCAGCACCCACATAGTAGTTAACAACCATCTGTAACTCCAATTTCAGGAGAAGTCTAATGCCTTCTACTGACCTCCTCGGGCATGACACAGGTTCACTTACATTCATGCATGCAACACAATCATATACACAAAATAAAAAGACATAAAAAAATTATGTATTGGTATGAATTTGCTATGTGAAAGCAGTCAGTGATCATAACCTCTGAGCCACATCTCCAGTTCCTCATTTTGATACTGAAATTCTATTTATTTTCTGGGTATGGTAGCACACACGTTTAAACCCAGTGCTCCAGAGGAGGAGGAAGGCAGATTTCTCTGAGTTTAAGGCCAGCCTGTTCTACAGAGTGAGTTCCAGCTAAGCAAAACTACAAAGTGAGACACTAAACCCTACAAATTACATTTTTATTTTGCATGTGCATGTGCATGCACACTGTGCAAGACATATCATTCATGTGAAGATCAGAGAACAACTTGTAAGAGTTAGTTCTCCCTTCCACCATGCAGTTCCTGAGGATTGGACTATGGTCAGGCTTGGGGACAAGAGCTTTAACCCAGTTAACTACCTACAGTTCCTCAACAGCCATATTAAAGAAAAAAATAAAGTTTATTTCCTCACTATTAAAGAATACCTCCTTTTTAGTTACATGAAAGGAAAAGCTTGTAGAATATTTTAAGGGTCTAATATCTTAGTTATGGTAACATTCCTTTATGTGAAGCTCATATTTAGAACTTGGCAGAGAAAAGTTTCCAAGTTTTTGGAATAAATATGTTAAAGGAAAGGGAATATGTACAAAAATTCAAGCTTCAGAAATGAAGCTGAGAATATAATACATTTAAATTTCATTTTTTTTCATGAATTCCAGAATCTTTTAGTTTATGCTTACAAAGATGCTAATACAATGCTTCATAGCTTATCTACTGTCAGATTTAATGAAAACATCTTTAAATTATTCAGTTTCACAGAGAATTCTCCTAGATATTAAAAACTGGATAAGTTCCCTGGAAAGATGAAACTCCTGATCTACCATCTCACTAAAATTTATCATTATTTTAGTGTATTCCAATGACTGGCTAGCCGTGCTTTATGTATACTATATCTCTCTAACCCTAGAAAAGAAAGAAGAATCAGGTAATATTCTCCTTATTCACAACACAATTTTCTTGGAGGTTTACCCTGTTATAATTTGGCAAAATAAAGTTTAAAAATTGTAAATATTCAGACTCTCTTTGAGGAGCATTTTGCATGAGTTTGCCATCCCCCAGGGCAGTCTGGAGAAAGTGGCTCGTTTAAAAATTAGTTGGAGATTTGCTAGGTGAATATAGCTATTCAAAACTCTTTCCAATTCTAGACACATAAATACACGACCTTCAGAAGGTGTTAGCTGAGGCTGCTGTTCAATGAGAACTCAAGCAAAAGAAGCTTCTACAGAACAATCAGACCAGCACTCCTGGCCTGCAGTGGGCATCTCTGGTGCCTGTGCTGCCCAGGGTGGTTTTTCTATACTCCTAGGCTCAGCAAGGAAAATACAGCTGTCTGAAGTACGCTCATGGACTAATGACTCTACATGAGAAATCTGTATGATCACCAGAGCTCATTTCTCTCTAACTTCTCAGAAATCATGAATCAAAGATCTTTCCTTACATGGAAATGAAATTACTGTGATTTCCAAAGCAAACTCTTCAAGTACAAAAACTACTCAAGAGTCCTTCAGGTAGAAAAAAATGAGAAATGGTTACACATGTTTTGATCTTAGGATTTTCTCCTGAAACTCAGTAAATTACTCTTTTTGACTGAACTCTTAAATAGCGGTTTTAAATTGTGAAATGTTTTATACCCGTTTTCACATTCAACTAGTCCTATTACTTCCATTTTATTGGTTAAAACAAAGACGATAAACAGGTCAAAGTCAAGGTCATATTTTTATGAAATTACCTAGAATTCAGCACTATCAACTGCCCAGAGTAACATGGGAAAATTTGAAACTATTCTTTTGTAACCCAGAGAATTTCTGTGAGCTGAAAGACAACCCCAGGAAGAGCCTTAAGTGGAAGGTGAGGAAGTGAAGAGAAGGAAGAAATAAATAATGCTAAATGCAGATTTCAAATGCCATTCCCATGGCGTTTATAGAAGGACTCTCTTATTGAGATAGCTTGGAAGCCACCATTTTCTGCATTTTCTTCTGACCTTGATTGAGATCCAAGGAGACAGAGTTCTTGGCAAATGTTGAGATTGACTATTTCTTTATCAAAGTAATTTTTCTATGGGCTTAGTGAACTCCTGGATGGGTCCACAAAACTGTCAATTCATAGCAGGAGAGATGGTCACACAGGGATCTCTTAATTATACCATTGAGAGCAGAGTTGTAAAGAGAAATGTCAATTACAGAGAGAATACATTCCTGCCATTTGGTCTCTGGTGTCTGGTTGCTGTGGAGAGGTTGTCCAGGAGTGGCTGTCCCTGCTGGTTTCAGGCCCTGTTCTGCCATGTCCCTTATGAATCCAAGTTCATTTTCCCTAGTTTTATCATGATAACAGGATTTATTTGTCTTATTACCCTTGGAGTAATTTCAACTGGAGAGAACACAGTGATGGCTCTAGAACCAAACTCTCAATTTTTAACTGGAGAACCTGAGACCAGAGATGCTCAAGATGGCATAATCAGCTAGTAGTAATATTGATTGATAATAGTTAATTAGCTATATATATATTTCACTATTACAAAACATTTTCATTTCTGATGCATATGCTTTCTCAAACTCTTGATCTAAAATCAACCAGCACAGCAACTCTGCAAAGCAGGTGAAGCATTATTTTTCATGTATGTGTAAAGAAAAGTCACTAAGGAACAGGACAAAACAAATTCAAGACAGTCACAACATAGGATTTAAACTATGAGAGTTAATACCCATCAATTTGAGTTAAATTCTGGTTGGCACTTGAGGGATATATGATCGTGAGCAAACTTACATCTCAAAGTCCAAGTATTTTTACCAAAGAAATCAGCCTAAAAGTGATAGCTAATTCATAGAGTAACCCTGATTGAAACTTCACCTATCCAGAGATAAATGCTGTCCTGACACTGGAGAAAGATATTTGGTTCTCTTGATACTCTTATGTATTTGTTCTGAAATTATAACAATATTCATTAAATATACATTAAATACATCTGATATTAAGGCTGACAAAATGTCTCAGAGGGTAAAGGCACTGTATGACTGAACTTTACAACCTGAGATTGATCCCTGAGACCAAAATGGTAGAAGGAGCATCAACTCCGAAAAGTTGTCCTTTGATCTGTACATGTGTGCTGTAGCATCAGTGCACACACATTCACACACAGACACTCACACACACAAACACAATGGCTAACTGTAATATTACAAATAACATGACATAGACACACCACCCCTGCTTCCCGAGAGCTAAGATTAAAGGTAAGGACAACCATGCACTGTTAAATTTGTTTTAAAGAAATACGATATTATAGAAATGGAATTCTCTCCCCTATATTGTGTCTGCTTTCATGCCCTCAAAATGATCATTATTCCAAACATCTTTTAGTGAGTGTCTGCGATTTACCCTTTATATCCTGCTGAGTATTGCTCCATTCTATGACTACATGACAGTTCAT
>NW_008337142.1:22702-30408 GCF_000622305.1 Nannospalax galili | reverse complement strand
GTCTTCTGTCTTCCATTTTCTGGATTATTTGTAATATTTCTTCAGGTGTCCTAAATGCCAGACTTTGGTCATTTGTGTACCTTCAAGCAGTTTCTCTTAATTGTGTCTTACAATTTCATATTTGTATAAGATCTTTTTGTGCAAGTTAGTCCAAATTTTGTTACCTGTATATCTATGATGCCACCATGTTTTGATGCACTATTTGAAAATAATATTATTCCTACAATTTCAAGAACACAGAACAAAAATAATTTTAAATGCATCTATCATGAGTATGGTTCTAAGTACTTACACGCACTCCCATAATACGCCTATACTTTGTATAAGAACATAAAGGTTCAGAAAGATGATCATTTGTCAAGTGAGACATGGGTCCCTATCTTCAGATGGCCAGCCTTGCTACTGTTAACAAGAGAATTAGTCTTTCTCATCTCTGTAGTTGCAAGGTGTCAGGCACAGTGCTTAACAACCTGTAGGGTCTCAATTGATGTTAAATATCTGAATGTGTTGGATTCTGAAAGCGAATTCCTCTTGATGTCTGTCTTTGCAGGTGACATTGTGCCTGTACATCTGAGGAAGTGGTTTCATGGGAAGCTGTTCCAAATATGCTTTATCTTCTTTTTTACCTCTGTGAAACTTTGAAAATCTCAGTGGTTTTTCTGCCTCCTGTCACTGCAGCTTCTGCAGATTTCTTTGGTACATTAAGAATATTAAGATCAGCAGAGGGCCTGAAAATGCCTGATCCAGCCTCTGCCTAGTATACTGGCTGAAATCTCAGCAGATGGCCTGAGAGTACCTGACGTGGCCTCCACCTTAGGTAGGGGTTGAGAATTCAGCAGACAGCCCAAGAGTGCCAGATTTGGTCTCTGGAAAATAGAGGGGCTAAGAACACAGCAGACAGCCTGAGAGTACCTCATCTGGCCTCTGTTGGGTGTAGGAGCTGAGACCTCAGCATAAGGCCTGAGATCACTGTGGATCTAGTCTCCATGTGGTAGTGAACTTCCCCAAAGCTTCCCCAAATCACGCCATAGCCAACCTCCTGAATTGGATTACATGAGGCTCCTTCCATGGCCCCAGGGATAGAACTACCTAGTATAGGACAGAGACCTTAGCAGAAGGCCTGAGAGTGCCTGATGTGGCCTCTGCCTGGTGTAGGGGCTGAGAACTAAGCAGTCTGCCTGAGAATGGCAAAATGAGGCCTACCCTTTGGGAAATTCCCAAATTTTGCTCTGAGTACCTGCTACGAGGGGTCCAAACACAAGAAAAAAGCCTGAGTGTACATGACTTGAGCCTGACTTGGGCCTCTGTGGGAGCTCCTGAGTAGCTGAACTGAAGCCATCAGTTCCCTCAAAAATAAAATCTGAGAGAACCTGAAACCTAGACCAAGCAGCTTTACATACCCAGTAAGAAAATAACCAGACACACCAAAAATAATAATAATAATACAAACAGAAACAGACTTCAACTCAACAAAGGAAATCTTGAGTTTCATACAAGAATCACACAAACAACAAAAATACATGGGCCAAAATCACAAAGGAAAAATAATAACAGTGAAAAACCAAAACAGTGTGGACCCACCAAACTCCAAAGTCCGGTTCCAGTGGAAGAGTTCTACAAGGAGAATGCCCTAGAGATAACCCAAGACACAGAATTTAAAAGAACAATTATAAACATGTTCAAAAAATTTAAAGAAAACACAATCAAAGCAAAGAACAAAGAGAAAATAGGGATAAAATTCTGACTGAATTCACAAAAGAGATAGAAACATTGAAGGAAACTCAGGCTGAAATGAAGAAGGAAGTAATAAATGCAATAAGTCAATTTGAAACAACAGGAGAAAGCCTTCCCAGTAGAATGAATGAAATGGAAAAACAGAATATCAACACTGGAGGATAAGGTGAAGAATTGGACTGCTCAAGAAAGATTATAATTTTTTAAAAATAAACACAGGAATGGAATATGCAGGAGATGTGTGACACCATGAAAAGACAAAATCTACATATCATAGGCATAGAGGGATGAGAACAATTTCAGGTTAACGATATTGACAAGATCTTAAACAGTGCTGTAGAAGAAACTATCCCAAAATTAAGGAAAGACGTCACCAACAAATACAAGAGCATAAAACACCAAATAGACAGGACCAGAAAACAAACTCCCCATAACACAGCATCACAAAAACACTAAATGTACAGAACAAAGAGAAAATACTGAAAGCTGCAAAAGAAAACAACAAGTCACATATTAAGGAAAATCCATCAGAATCACAGCTGACTTAGTGCAAACTATGAAAGCCAAAAGAGCATGGACCAAGGTATTTCTAGCTCTACATGGCCATAGATAACAACCCAGACTACTTTACCCAGCAAAAATGTCAATTATAGTTAAGGGGGAAAGAAAAATCTTCCATGGCATGAATAGGCTAACAGAATACATGTGAACAAAACCCACTCTTCAAAAAAGACTTGAAGCAATACGAAGAATGGCAAAAGGAACAACTATATCCCAGAAGCAACAGAAAGAACCTAATGAAGATATACATGTGGAAACACAAAATTAAACAAAGAATGCAAACAGTAAACAAAATGATAGCAACCAATATACATGTTTTAATTATACCTTTAAATATTAATGAACTGAACTCCCCAGTCAAATGATGCAAGCTAGCTGAGAGGATTAGGAAACAAAATTGATTTTTGTGTTGTCTGCAAGAAACCCATCTCATCTTCAAGGACAGGCCTTAAAGTAAATGGATGGAAAATAATATTTCAATCAAATGGCACTAAGAAACAAGCAATTCTCATATCTGACAAATAGGCTCAATACAGTAATAGTAGGGGACTTCAATGCCCCACTGTCTCTATTAGACAGGTCAACTGGACAAAGAATAAACAGAGAGGCATCTGAATTAAATGATACCGTACAACAAATGGACCTAACAAACATCTGAATATTCCACCCAAGCACCAAAAAATAAACTTTCTATTCAACAACCCAAGGAACAGTCTCAAAAATTGACCACATACTGGGGAACAAAACAAACCAAAACAAATACAAAAATATGGAAATAATTCCATGCATTCTATCAGCCCACAATGCAATAAAAGCTTAAAATCAACACTGGAAGATGTTCTATGATGTCCTATTCATGACACAAACTCATGGAGATTAAACAACACACTCCCAAATGATGAGTGGGTCAAAGGATAAATTAAGAAAGAAAAAAAAGTATTCATGGAATTCAATGAAAAGGACAATATAACACAACAAAACCTCTGGGACACTTGAAAACTATTCCTAAGAGGTAAGTTTATAGCCCTAAGTGCCTGCATTAAAAAATCAGAAAGAACACAAATAAATAATTCAACATAGTAACTCAAGACTCTGGAAAGGCAAAAACAAACAAAACCCAACTCCAGCAGATGAGAAGAAATGACAAAAATCAGAGCCAAAGTTAATGAAATGGAAACAAAGAAAACAATACAAAGAATCCATGAATCTAAGAGCTTGTTCTTTGAAGAGCTAAACAAGATAGACAGATCCTTTGCCCTATTAACCAAAAGAAAGAAAGAGCAAATCCAAATCAACAAAATCAGAGGTGAAAAGGGAAACATCACAACAGACACCCAAAAGTTCCAGACCATTATAAGGGAATGCTTTTAAAAAGCTATACTTTATTAAATTTGAAAACCTAAAAGCAATGGATGGATATCTAAAATCATAGGAACCACCAAAGTTAAACCAAGAAGAGATCAACAGTTTAAACAGACCCAAAACATATAAGGAAATCAAAACAGTAATATAAAACCTTCCAACTGAAAAAAATCCCAGGCCCAGATGGATTTGCAGCAGAATTCTACCAGACTTTTAAAGAAGACCTCCAACCAATACTACTTAAATTATTCAAAATGATAGAAACAGAGGGAGAACTCCCAAATTTGTTCTAAAACCAGGTAAAGACGCAACCAAAAAAGAAAACTATAGATCCATATCTGTAAAGAACACAGATGCAAAAATTCTCAACAAAATACTTGCTAACCACATGCAGAAGTACATCGAAAAGATCAGTCACCATGCTCAAGTAGGCTTTATTCCAGAGATGCAGTGATGGTTCAATATATGCAAGTCAATAAACATCATCAATCATACAAATGGACTCAAAGACAAAACCCATATGGTCATCTCAATAGATGTAGAAAATGCTTTCAACAAAAGTCAGTGTGCATTCATGATAAAAGCTCTAAATGGAATAGGACTAGAGGGAACACACTTCAACATAATTAAAGCTGTATACAACAAACCCACAGCCAACATCATTCTAAATGGAAAAGAAATGGAAGAATTCCCACTAAAATCAGGAACCAGCCAAGGATGTCAACTATCTCCATTCCTTTTCAACAGAGTGCTTGAAACTCTTTCTAGAGCAATAAGACAAGAGAAGGAAATTAAAGGAGCACTAATTGGTAAACAAGAAGCCAAAGTGTCCCTTTGTACAGACGATATGATACTGTACTTAAGAGAGTCCAAAAATTCCACCAGAAAATTCCTAGAACTGATCAACACTTTTAGCAAAATGGAAGGTTACAAAATTAATCTACAAAATACAGTAGCCTTTGTATGTATCAATAACAAGTATTCAGATAATGAGTACAGGGAAAGAATCCCTCCCATTCACAATAGCCACGAAAAAAATATATATCTTGAAATAAACATGACCAAATACATCAAACATCACTACAAAGAAAATTTTAAATCCTTAATGAAAGAGTTTGAGGAAGACATGAGAAGATGGAAGGACCTCCCATGCACATGGAATGGAAGAATTAATATTGTGAAATGGATCATCTTACCAAAAGTAATATATACATTCAATGCAATCCCAATAAAAATCCCCATGACATACTTTGCAGAATTAGAAAAAAAAAAATTTCAATTTGTGTGGGAAAAAAATAGACAACATAGATCAATGGAACATCACTGAAGACCCAAACCTGAATATACACAATTTCAGCCACCTGATATTTGACAAAGGTGCCAAGGACACACAGTGGAGGAAAGATAGCACCTCAAATGGTCCTGGCAAAATTGAATCTCCACCTGTAGAAGAATGAAACTAGATCCTTGTCTTTCACCTTGTACAAAAGTCAACTCCAAATGAATCAAAGAACAGTGTGAAACTTGAAACTCTGAAACTATTAGAAGAAAACATTGTCATGACCTACAAGATGTAGGTATAGAAAAGGACTTTCTAAATTGGATACCAGTTGCTCTGGAAGTTCAACAATCAACAAGTGGGACATCACTAAATTAAAAAACTTTTTTACACCAAAAGAAAAAATCAATAAAGAGAAAACCCACAGAGTGGGAAAAAATCTTCACCAGTGACACATCTGACAGAGGATTAACATCCAGAATATACAAAGAATTCAAAATACAAAGAACCAGGAAACCAATTGACCCAATAAAATGATGGGCTAAAAATCTAAACAAAGTTCTCAAAGAAAGAAATAAAGATGAATATGAAACATCTTAAAAAGTGTTCAACATCATTAGTTATTAGGGAAATGCAAATTACAACCACCTTAAGATTTTACCTGACCCCAGTCAGACTGGTTAAGATCAAGAGAACAAATGATACCAAATGTTGGCAAGGATGTGGAGAAAGGGGAACGTTCATTTACTGCTGGTGGGAGTGCAAACTCGTGCAACTCCTATGTAAAGCAGTGTGGAGAACTCTTAAAAAACTAAAAATGAACCCACCATGTGACCCTGTTATACCACTCCTTGGCATATACCCAAAGGACTCATCCTATTGCAGAGACACTTATACAACCATGTTTGTTGCTACTCTTTTCACAAAAGCTAAAAGATGGAACCAACCTAAGTGCCCCTCAGCTGACGAGTGGTTAACAAAAATGTGGTACCTTTACACAATGAAGTTCTACTCAGTAGTAAAGAAAGATGAAATAATGAAATTTGCAGATAAATGGATGCAGAAACTGTTACACTAAGTGAAGTAATGCAGTCTCAAAAAACAAAAGATGTATGTTCTCCCTCATTTGTGAATTCTGGCACCAAATTTTTATAAATAAAATCCCACCAAAATGAGCCAACAGCCCTTGTAAACCAGATGATGCAGAGACCCAAAAGATGTACCTTGCTACCACTGGAGGATGATAATCCCACACCTATCAACTCCCTCCAAGTTTCAGGAACTTTGTGGAAGAGTTTGGCAGAAAGAATGAGTCAGAGGAAGCAGTAGAGTGTCAACTGGACACTCTATGCCAGCAAGCTATAGTCACACCTCCTTCCCATGCTTGTCATGGACTCAGTGAGGGAGTCAGTTACCCCTCCTGTCCAATCAGTCAACCTTAGCTGCATGTGGGGTGGGGCTAAGGATATATAAGCTGAGAATGCCGTGAGGCACCTCTCTCACCATTTTGTGCTGTTGTTGCAAAGTCACCAAATCTATATTTGAGCATGGACTTTCCAGAACAGCCATAAATTGGAGGGGTGCCCACACTTCTGTAAATAAATCCCCACACTATGCTCTGTTAGCAAGCCCAATAACCTCATTATAAGATCAGAGAGTTCTATGTATAGATTACTGGTGGCCTTTAAGGACAGAGCTCTTTGGATGCCTTAAGCGACCTGCAGTCCCTCTCTGTTTATAGAACAACTGACTTTAAGGTTAGAAGAGGACATAGACTGCAAATCCATGCCTTTATTTAGCATATGAAAAATGATATATACAAGGAATACAACATCTCACAAGTAACACAGGTACTCAGCTGTGGAAACAGGAATATTTATCTGATTTCCTGTCTTTCCCACTCACACATCTCTGTATTCTCCTTACAACTGATAGTCTTATATTTTTATTTTCACAAAGATTTTGTCACATACAGTCAAGAAAGAAGAAACCATGCATTATTAAACACTGACATTCCTTATGTTTATCTGACCACATTAAAAATGCTACAATTCAGAATTCAAAATTTCTAAATGTTATTTAAACTTTCTGGGAGATAAGCTCTTAGAATTAGAAAACAAAGAAATTTGAATATTCTAGAATATGTGTAGATGGAAAGAAAAGTGGGGGGCGGGTGTTCGTGCCGAAGGACTTGTATAAAAAGTCAGATTACAACCTCGGCTGTCTGTCAGCTGCCATCAACCTTTATTTGGGGAAGGGGTTCTCACTATACCTAGGGTTCACCAATAGACTGGCTGGTCAGTAAACTCCAGGATCTCCCTGCCATTCCTGAAAGCACAGTTTGTCATATCTGACATTTTATGTGAGTTCTGTGTATCAAACTGGGGGCCTCGTGACTGCAAGTTGCAACCTGAGCTATCTTTTCAACCTAAACAAAGAGAAATTCTTTTATTTCTCATTTATCAACTACTAATTAATAAAACTTGTTCAAGTTTAAATGCAGGCCATCTAGAATATGTTCTGTTTGAGTCCAAATAATTCATGAGTGTTTTTTTCTCCCTTACACTATAGATCTACTTCAATCAGCTTGCAATGAATAATACCTAAAATGTAGATTTTGGATTTTTATTAGTAAAATTTGTTCTTTCTGAATTTCATACATGTAAATATTGTAACCAGTCTAACCCCACTCTCTCCCATTTCTTTTACCCTTGTCTGTTTCCGACTAATCTTTTTCTCACAGTGATGTCTATACATTTAGTTATAACCA
>NW_008337142.1:13191-16191 GCF_000622305.1 Nannospalax galili | reverse complement strand
ATAAAAACATTTTAAGTTACAGATCAATAAAAAAAAGTATTTTAAATGCATCTATCATGGCAGGAGTATGTTTGGAGGTATTATATGCACTTTCATAATATCTCTGTACTTTACATATCAGAAGATAAAGATTCACAGAGATGGTCATTTGTCAAGTGGGACATGGGTCCCTATCTGCAGACCTATCTGCCAATGTCACTGTTGTTCCCAACGGAATGAATCATCTTCATCTCTGTAGTTCCAAGTTGACAGGCACCATGTTTAACTGCTCAGTTCATGGCAAATATCTGAATGTGTTTGGCTCTGAAGGTGAATTCCTCTTGATATCTGTCTATGCAGGTGACACTATGCCAGTATATCTGAGGATGTGGCATCGTGGAAATCATTCCCAAATATACTTAATCTGCTTCCTTTTATCTCTGTGAAACTTGGGAGAATCTCAGTAGCTTTTCTGCCTCTTGGCACGCAGCTTCCGCAGATTGCTTTGGCAGGTCCAGAGTTCTAATTTCAGATGGCTCTATGTGTAGACTACTGATGGCCTTTATGCATAGAGCCCTTCAGATGCCTTAAACTACCTACATTTCCTCTCTGTTCTAAAGCTAACTGACACTTGTTAGGAGAGGACCTAGACTGCAAATCCACCCCTTTTGTTTAGCATATGAAAAATAATGTATACTTTATGGAAGAAGAGCAGTGACCACTGACTAGTCAACTCCATGGGGGGACAGTTGTTTATTTGAGAGCAAACAGACCACTAGGCTGCCTCTTGGGGAGCAGGGAAACAGCAGTGAGCATGGGAAGTCAGATGTCTTTTATAAAAGGCTGTTAGGGTGTTCGGTAACATTCCATGATGTAGGCTGGGCAGTTTAGCTCAGGATTGTTTCGTCTCCCAATGAGCAGAAGGACTTGCCTGGGAATAAGTACAAACCTATCATTTTAGAAGGTTAGGAGCTGGACTGCCATTTTAGGACCCTGCCAAGAACATAGCCTTCCAGGCTTTTGTTGATGATAAGGGGTGGCGGTTGTCTTTCTTTAGCTGTTTCCTGCTGGACAGGAACATCTGCAAAGAGGGGTGGAACATTAGTCTGGATGTGGGTTTAGGTGGGCAGATGGTGATAGGAGACCTGAAGGAATTTGGTTGAGAGCATCTGGTTCATTGACCATTGGGTTAGCTCATTGATTTTGTGCTGAAAAAATTTTAAGGTACGGAATAATAATTATTCTGAATTTCTTGACGAGGGCTTCCAAAAGTATTCATCTACTGAGTTTCTCCTCATTTTTTTCTTTTTTTGACTACCATGGCTACACTCAAGATTTACTTTTCATGCACTTTCATAGATGTTGGAGTGACTAGAATCACAGTGTGAGCTCCCTCCCAAATAACCTCTAGACAGGGAAAGAAAAGAAACTTAGCCATCGTTTTACTTTTCGGAACGAATAGTGGGTTTTTTCTTTTGAGTGCAGGTAGGGACATACAATGGTCAACAAGCCAAATTGTAATGACCTTTATCAAGTAGGCACAACCGAAGTCATGAAGATGGCAATTACTTGGCTCAGAAGAGTGTTGCACACCATCATCTTATTAAAAGAACATAGAATCTAAATTATACACATAAGGTAATATAATGAATTAATATTACCCGTGTACACACTATCCTATTACATTCCCAGGTAAACCCTATAGAAAACACAAAACAGTTATAATCCTTTATTTTTTCCTCCCATGTACTTCAGAAAGTGGCCGACCAAAACCTTGCCTTAGGTTTTCAAGGCGTGTAAGCACTAGGTAGACAGAAACAACTGATACATGGCAAAACATTATCAAATTGAAGTTCACAACCTCCAATATAATCACTTAAGGAAAACTGTGCTATAAACCTGTTCAGATCTTCAATACACTGTCTTAATAACATTTATAAACATATTTACATTTGTTGTGAGAATTTACTAAGCAATCAATATTTTAATTCCTATATACATACATACATAGATACACACACTAACTTATTCATACCATTTGGGCATCCTTGGGTGTGGAGATAGGGCAGGTAACAGGTAGAGAGAGAGAGAGAGAGAGAGGGTACTTAAACTTAATTTATATATTTGAGTAATAGGGGCCATGTTGTAATGAGAATTAAAAGGTAACATTTTGATCTGAAAAAATATTTTTGTGTTAATTTAACAGTTTTAGTTGTATGAGACTTTACTTACAAGTAAATATGGTACCAAATAAATTAATTTTAAGAAACATAAACTCATGTCGACTGTGCATACATATCTAATTATATATGATAGACTTTAGTAACTAAGACTTTATAATTACTCTTTGTTAAGAATATGATTGTTGTTATTTTTTAAACCAAAACACCTTTGAAGCAGACAAACAAAATGGATACCTTAAAACACATTGAAAGAAAACTAATACCAAAAAAAAGGTATTTAACAAATAGAAATTTACACAACCAGTTTAGATGCTGCTTTGTATAGGCAATTAGAATTTAAAAGTTTTGTGAAACACTTAACAGACCTGAAGACATTGTTTAATAGATTTTTTAAATAATTAGGTTATGTTACCCATTTATAAGGCCTTTGAATGGATCATCAAAATATTTATAAAGTTGTACACGTGTATTTTGATTAGGGCTGCGAAATATAAAACCAATAATTCTTGTGTACAATAAAAGAATGAGAAAGGAGAAAAACTAAAACAGTTCAAAAATTGTTAACACAAACAATACATGAAAACAATTAGCATGGATACACATAACACAATTACATGAAATCTAGGTGGACCAAAAGTATAAAACAAAAAGTTTATATCTTTAGCTCTTTAATATGTAAAAAGACTGGGCTGGAGAGATGGCTCAGCAGTTAAGAGCGCTTACTGCTCTTACAGAGGACCCATGTTCGATTCCCAGCACCCACATGGTGGCTACGAACCTTCCTTAACTCCAGTTCCAGGGGAATCTGAAGCCCTCTTCTTACCTCCTTGGCATTGCA
>NW_008337142.1:10622-13111 GCF_000622305.1 Nannospalax galili | reverse complement strand
TCTGTTACAAGGTGTGGTGGGATTAAAAGATTAGAATTTCTTGTCATAAACCAAGTTCTAAATTTTACAGGTTTTGAAAGAGAAGACTACTATTTAATGTTTCTTACAGAGGGAGATGCCTTTATATACGAAACCCAGCAAGGTTCTAAGTTATTAGTGTAATATAAATTAGAGGAGAAGACAGGGAAGGCAATAAAGGAAATATTAAGACTTCAGGTTCAGAATAAATAAAATCTAAATAGTACTCAAAATAATCCCATTTAGAAACAAGTTAAAATAATGTTAAAATTTAAACTTCCATTGTGGAGGTCTGACATTACCTCCTTAGTCTGACATAAAAATGCATTGACCTTGTTACAAGGCAATGGAGTCTGTTGGAATCTCTTGCTTTTCTATGATCTGATCAAGAATCCAAGATGAAAACCAAAAGCAAACACTGCAAGAAGATTAGGATATATGATTAAATGTCTGCAGTCCAGGGAATTCCTAAGTAATCATGAACTCCTAGTGTTCAATAGTACCAGTAAGTTCCTGGATGTTGCTGTTTTGAATTATTCCATGTGGTTGAATTAAGATAGAGGCAAGGGCACACAGGTCACCACCATTTTGAAAATGTTACTGTCCAAGATGGCAACCAAGCCATGTGACTGTCCTTATATTGATGATGTCATTGACCAAGATGGAAACTAGGTCATATGGTTGCCTCCCTCTTGGTGAGGTCAGCAGCTATGATGGCAACCAACCACATGGCTACCTTAGTGAGCTCAGCTCCATGATAAAAATGAGCCCATAATCCACCAGGATACAAACTCTGTGGAATTCACATATCTCACAAGTTAAACATGAACAGCAATGCTTTTTATTTTTAGAAAGCACCCAGTTAAGTCTCCAAATAGGAAAGCTAAGCAAAGGAATCCATGGTCCCCAACCAAGAGAGGAAGTCCATGTCTCTCACCAGTTAGCAACTGTGAATTCGAAGCAATGTCCTCCAGATCTCTTCATTCCTAGATGCAAGCTGTTGCTGGGAAAAAACTTATGAAGGCAGCAGAAATGGGACGCTATATCCAGCACATTCACCATTGTGCTGTTGCTCTGAGAACACATGTCTTGCCCAAGGACTGCCTGTGAATTTTAATGTACACTGAAATTTAAAAAGCTTAGAGCTATTTAGAAAAGGAGCCACCTCAGGACCACACTGAGCACTGCTTCTTGGTGCCCAACAGGGCCTGATGTCCAAATTCCAAGCCCCTCTGACTGGTTTCCTTTCCCCCCCCAAAGCCTGAGAAAAAGTTCAAAATTAAATGTCATTTACAACCTTTTTTTCCTTTTATCCAAGAGCCAAGTCAGCTTGCAGCTTCAAATGCCCTGAGGCAAGACAGATAAAGAAGTTCACCTACCAAATTCAGAGCACCGGTAGGGAAAAATTTCCACAAGGCAAACAAAAAGCTCTTAGAATTTGCAGGTCTTTAGTGGTCCCCAAGATGGTATGGGGATAAAGAATGTCCCCTAGAGGGTTATCAGTCTCATTTATAAAAGAATTTACCCAAACAGCAGCTTTACAGCAAAACCATGAGGCAATGCAACTTTCAAGCCTGGATGCAGGTGAGATGTGTGGTGGACTGGCAGCCACAGGGCGGGGAGAAAAAAGCTTTAAAGAAAGGTAAAGAAGTACAAGATGATAGGAAACCTAAACCATTAATTAACCATGTTTAGAAAAGGGATAAAAAAGAAATTATGCTTCTCAGAAAAAATTTAGAAAAGCAGGCAGACTTACAGAGACCCAAATGTTTGCTGGGTTCAGAAGCAGAACAAGGATTACAGGACCGGGAGAGAAGAGCAGGATCGGGACCATTTGTTCTGTGCAGGGAATCCATTACCAATTTGAAGGAGGAGGAGAGACAATCTTGAGTAAAGGATAGAAAAAAAAGAGACATAAAATTAGGCTGAAAACTGTAAGAGATCATCCTGAGCAAAGAGAGGAAGAAAGATACTGGAAGAGGACAAAGAGAGAAAAAGATGGAAGACAGAGAACCTCCCGAGAACAGTGCAAGGAAGGGAGAAGATAGGCATCTCACTGGGCAAGTGGGAAGCTCCCGGAGCTTCCGAGCCACCTAAGTCTTAGAGTTCCTTCTAAGTCCAGGACAAGGAAGGAGAGGGTGAGATCTTTAGAGAAACTGCAGCTATGAAATGTGTCCCTGTCACAATTGCCATTCTTAGTGATAGCAGAGCCCAAGTAGCTTGTCAAAGCCTCCAAGGACAAGTAAGGGACAGCCCCCAACAGGGATGGGAAGATGCCCAGCATATGGGTAAACTCAGTTGAACACCTCTGGAAAGAAGGGAAGACCTCCAGGCCTGACGGTAGATGAAGGAGGGAAATCGAGAGATGGAGAGGACAGGGACAGTGAAGAGAGAAAGAGAAAGGAAGGAGGAAGAGAAATATATCTGCAGCTCTGAGGGGATAGCACTTACCAAAACTGTCAGAGAGTGAG
>NW_008337142.1:0-10021 GCF_000622305.1 Nannospalax galili | reverse complement strand
TCCTGGTTCACACATTTATTTTCACATAGATTTTGTCACATAAAACCAAGAAATAAAGAACAATGCATTTTTAAATGCTGATATTTCTTATGTTTATCTGACCACATTAAAAATGTTAAAATTCAGAATTAAAAATTTTTTATGCTACTTAAACTCTCTGAGAGATAAGCTTTCAGAAACAGAAATTTCCTATCTACAAAATGTGTAGATAGCAAAGAGAAATGTGTATGTGTGTGTGTGTTTGTGTGTGTGTGTGCATGTGTGTGTGTGTGTTCATGTGTGTACACTTGTATGACAAGTCAGGGGACAACTTCAGCTGTCGATCTGGAGCCAGACACCTTTATTTGTGGAAGGGTTCTCATTGTACCTAGGGTTCACCAAGTAGGATAGACTGGCTGGCTAATAAACTCCAGGGATCTACCTGTCCCTCTTTCAAGCACATGCTGTCACATCTGGCTTTTAATGTGAGTTCTGGGTACCAAACTAGGATGCCCATGATGGCAAGTTACAAATTGAGCTATCTCCTCAGTCCAAAGAAAGAGAAGTTCTATTTTTTGTCATTTATCAAAGGTTAGTTAATGAAACTTGTACAACTTTACAGGCAGGTCATCTGAATGAGCCCAAATAATTCATGAGTTCTTTTCTTCTCCCTTACACTATAGATCTTCTTACATCAGCTTATAGTCTATTATAACTAAAATGTAAATTTTAGTATTTTATTTGTAAAATTCATTCTTCCAATTTTATTCATATACACATGTACATAAGCATTCTGGCTACTCTCACCCCATGTGCTCCAATTTCTTCTACCCCTGTGTATTCCCTTCTCCCTGACTAATGATTTTCTCACATTCACGTCTATACATTTAGTTTTATAACCACTATGCTTCTACAGGGCCATCTGTGTAAATGTGGGATTGAGAGCTATCTTTTGGGGCTTGGTGGGATCATCACTGGGCACGCAGCTGAAAACCTGACATTCCCTCTTTCAGAATCTATTAGTAGTTAAATATAGATTTTTAATTTTATTTATGAAAACCTAAAGCCTAGAAATATATGATGAGAAACTTCCTTATTTCTCCTTTCATCCTTACAAATAGACTAATAAACTTATCTAGAAACCCATTAGTGATACCCATGAAATTGACTGTTTGCCTTGGTCCATGTGGTATTGCTGAGACCAAGCTAAAATCATATTTCAGTCCCATACACAGACCTGAATGATTTAAATAGCTTACAGTCAGTAACGTACCATAGAACCCAATCTTCATAAGGAGAAACCCTGAAAAAAATGATATTTTCACTTGACCCAGGGGAGTAGTTTCAATGAGAATGTCACACAGGCTCCAAGTAGTTGAACAATTTTCCCCAATTGGTAGTACCATTTTAGGAGGATTACAAAGGGTGATGATGCTGGAGGAAGTGCATCACTGGGGTTGGGATCCAGCCTTGCCTCATTTCCAGTTTGTCTCCTCTTGATTCCTGCACCTGCTTGAAGATGTGAGCCCTCAGCTTTCTGTCCCAGCTACGACCTGCTGGCATGCCTCCCTGTCATGGTGAACTTTTTATATCAGCCCAATAAACCCTTCCTTCTGTATGTTGCCTTGCCCATTGTGTGTTCCCACCGCATCAGATATTACTACACTGAGCTTTCTTCTTTAATACTGTACTTTAATGGCAACAACAGTCAGTACCTATGGTAAGAGTTCTGAACAGCAGTCCATGCAATCAGTTCTCAGAACATAGCAGTTCCCAGGGACCTCACACATCAAACAAGGCACTTGAACGTTACCCCTAAATATTATCAGCTATGTCTCATCATCACTTTCTGGGCATATCTAAACTAAGGAAAAGGTGGATCCATGTGTTGTAGATCCAATACCCTGCTGCAAAATATGCGTAGATTTTCCCATCATCTTAAAGCCATATGATCCATGAATAAAATGGAATGTTTATGGACATGTTGGCTAAAGCTCACGATTGGGACAACTGAGTATTTCAAATTAAGATTTCTTCATCCAAAGCCTCATGTATTTTGTACTGTTCCAATCAAGTTTTCTTTATTGTAGATAATGGTGATTCTGACATAACAAAAATGTCAAAAATCTCAGAATCTGTGACATTAGCAGGTGCATGTCTTATTCTGCAACCTATTAATGGCATCTTTGATTTCCTTGTTCCTCAGACTATAAACCAAAGGGTTCAGCATGGGAGTAACTACAGTATAGAACATGGAAGCAAATCTGTCAAAGCTGGAGGAAACCCCAGAGCTGGAACGCAAATAGGCAAAGACACCAGAAACATAGAAGAGAGAAACAGCTGTCAGGTGAGAAGCACAGGTGTTGAATGCCTTGGACCTGCCTTTAGTTGATGTGATCTTCATGATGGACAAGATAATATAGACATAAGATATCATGACAACTAAGGCATTCATTATCCCAAATATTGCTGTTAGTATTACAATCAGAACTTCTACAAAGAAAGCTTCAGTGCAGGATAGATGTACGAGCTGGGATATGTCACAGAAGAAGTGCCTGATGACATTAGGTCCACAGAAATGGAGCTGCAGCAAAGCACAAATCTGAGATAAAGAACATGTGAGTCCTCCCATATAGGATCCCATCACCATCCGAACACAGAGGGTGGGTGACATGATGGATGAATAGAGCAGAGGATTACAAATGGCAGCATACCTGTCATAGGCCATGGCTGTCATGAGGCAAGATTCACTTGTTGCCAGCATTGAGAAGAAGAAATATTGAACTGCACAGCCCACAACGTTGATGGTTTGCTTTTCCTGGAAGAAAGTGATTAGCAGTTTGGGGACTGTGGAGGTGACATAGCAGAGGTCTATGAAGGACAGGTTACTAAGGAAGAAGTACATGGGGGTGTGGAGGTGGGAATCCATCCTTATTAAAACAATGAGGCACAGGTTCCAGGTCAGAGCTGTGATATATATGAGCAGGAATACGATGAAGAGCAGTGCTGTGATTCTGGGGAAATCTGAGAATCCCAGGAGGATGAATTCGGTGATCTCAGTAATATTTCCTCTTCCCCTCATTGCCTCAGTGCTTCTAACATGAGAAAGGAGACAAGAAACCATGTTGTTGATCCAGGTAAAACTGTACCGTCGCCATTTTCACATCATCTTTTTCTCTAATAAGCCCTGAAAAGTCATTCACTATCTTTCTCTGGGAAGACCCAGCCTTGCTTCTCCATTTGTCAATAAAAATCAACTAAGTGTTTTGATTTTCCAATTTCTTAGTGGAATTTCATGAAATTGGAAATATGTCTTTGAAAATCTGACTAAAATACAGATATCTGATTTGAGACTAGACACTACAAAGTCATTTATTCTCAGCATTTTGGTTAGTTGAGGATATATCTGTGAATAGAGGGTAAGAATTTAGAATATAGCAAAAAACTTACTTTGGTTTAAGACAATTGCACACAAATGGATACACAAGTATAACAAATGGTACATTTAAAAGCTAGATATTAGGTGTAGTACATGATTCTGTGAATGTTTTACTCCTCAGTACCAAGCATCATGTGTATTACAGTAGCATAAATTAACATATTTTGTATTTATTTCATTTTTTAATTTTTTGCATTTAAAATCTATCTATTGAATTTGTGTGTGTGCGTGCGTGCGTGCGTGTGTGTGTGTGCATGCGTGCGTGTGTGTTTGTGTGCATGTGTGTGCGTGCGTGCGTGCGTGTGTGTGTGTGTGTGTGTGTGTGTGTGTGTGTGTGTGTGTGCGTGTGCGTGCGTGCGCACACGCACACACACCCGCTCACACGTATAAAGCCTATAGAGTTTAATTTGGATCTCCAAATGTCCTTCGGTGTTGGTTCATCCAGTGTATCCTGGTTAACCTGCCAAGATCCCCATGCTTAAAAGAGACTGTCTCTGACCACAAGGAGACAGAGTGTTGCAGATAACTGGTCAGTTACTCATATGAACTCACAGCAACAGTGGCAGCATGCACAAGTCTCAGGCAAGCTCACATAGGAAAGAAAATTCCAGCATAGACATGAGGAAGTGGGTAAGAAGCCTCAAACCCTGCATAAGGAGATTGTGACAAGAGATGGCTGCTGGGGTGGGGGAGGGGACAGAAACTGTCTCGTTTTCATTGTTAAATTGAATTTATTTGCTGGTTGTGGTAATACAAACTTTTAATCCTTTAATTGCAGTACTCCAGAGGAAGAGTCAGGCAGAAGATATATCTGTGAGTTTGAGGCCAACCTGATCTACGTAGTAAGTTTCAGCTATGAAGAGAGAAATACAAATTGAGGCATTAACCTCCACCACAAACTACATTTTTTATATTGCATGTGCATGTGCATACACTCTGTGCCAGACACAGCATGCATGTGGAAGTCAGAGGACAACTTGTAAGCATACGTTCTCTTTGTTCACCATGTCCTTGTCCTTCCTGAAGATTGGACTAAAGTCAGGTTTTGGGACAATTGCCTTAACCTACTGACAAACCTACCATCCCTCAACAAACATATTAAAGATATTAATAAAATGTATTTTCTCATATTAGAGAGTGCTTTCTTTTGAAGTGCATAGAAATACAACCTTGAAGCAAATTTTAAGAGTCTGTAATATCTTAGTTACAATAAGATTTCATTATGAAAAGAACCTGATTACAAGTTTGTAGAGAAACGCTTCCAAGGTTTTAGAATAAATATGTTAGAGAAAAGGGAAAATATACACACAAACCCAGCTTCAAATGAAGCAAACAATATCATATTTTTGTCTAATTATCATTATGCTTTCATGTAGTTCAGAATTTTTTGTTTATTCTTGGAGCTGTACTACAGTGTCTCAGAAAGCTTATCTATGGTCAGTTACATTTAATGAAAATATCTTTAAGCTATTCACTTTCACAGAGACTTCTCCATGATAATGAAAAATTGGATTTATCTCACTGAAAGTAAGAAACTCCTGATCCACCAGCTTACTAAATGTTATTACTGTTTTACTGTGTTCCAATCACTGATCAGCTGTGCTTGAAGTATTTGGCATAACTCACTAATCCTAGAAAGGAAAGTATTTTGTTTTTTCCCTTGTTTACAACGCAGTGCTCAAAAGTTTTTTTTCTTGTTACATTTTGGTAAACTAAAAGAAAAATATTTCTAAATATACACAGTCTTGTTGAGGAGTAGTTTGCATGATTTTGCCATCTCCCGTGGCAGTCTGGAGAAGTGACTAGTACAAATATCAGTTGGCAATTTTTCTAGATAGATATAGCTAATAAAGGCTTGTTCCAACTCTGGACTGATAGAGACATGATCACCTTAAAAAGGTGTTTGAGTCCGAGTGCAGGTAAAGTGGAGGCTGCTGTTCAATGAGAACTAGAGCAAAAGAAGCTTCTGTAGAACAATCAGACCAGCACTCCTGACCCGGAGTGGGCATTTCTGGTGTCTGTGCTGCCCAGGCTGGTATTTCTAGACTCAGGCTTAACAAGGAATTACAGCTGTGTGGTGTATGCTCATGAACTCTAGATGAGAAATCTGTATGATCACTGCAGATCTTTTCTCTTTAACTTCTCAGAAATCACGAATCAAAGATCTTTACTTAGGTGGAACTTAAATTACTGTGATTTCTAAAGCAAAGTCCTCAAGTACTCAAACTAATTAAGCGTTCCTCAAGTAGAAAAAAAAATGGGAAATTGTCATGTTTTTGATTTTATGAAATTATCCTGAAGTTCAATAAATTATTCATTTTAATTAAACTCTTAAATACTGATTTAATATTGCATCAGGTTTATTTTCACTTTTTCATTCAACTGTAAATAGTCTTGTTATCCCCATTTTATGGGTTAAAATAAAGAAGATAAAAAGCTCATGTTCAAAGTAATATACTTAAGAAATCATATACCTAGAATTCAACAACATCACTTACCCACGGTAACAAGAGGAATTTTGACTGTATTCTTTGGTAGGTGAGAGAATAGCAGCAAAGAAAAAAATAGCTCAAGAAAGAAGCCTATGTGGACATTGAGGAAGTTCAGGAAAGGGAAGAAATAAGTAATTGGAAATGCTGATACAATGAGCCCTGGTCAATGCATTTACAAAAGATATCACCCAGTTACTGAGATCCTGTGGAAGCCACTGTTTTCTGGGTTTTGTTCTGACTTTGATCCAGATCCAAGGAGACCGAGTTCTTGCCAAACACTGAACCTGCCTATCTCTTTAAGAAAGTAATTTTTCTATTGACTTACTACACTCCTGGATGGATCCATTTGGCCACAAAACTGGCTGTCAATTCATAGAAGGAGAGATGGTCACACTGGGATCTCTTAATTGTACCATTGAGAACAGAGTTGTAAAGAGGAAAGCCAATTACAGAGAAAAGACCTCCTGGTATTTGCTCTCTGGTTGTTGTGGAGTCATTGTCCTGGAGTGGCTGTCCCTGCTGGTTTAAGGCCCTGCGCTGCCATGTCCCTTCTGAATCCAAGTTCACTTTCCATATTCTCAGAATAACAGGATTGTAGTTTGCCTTATCACCCTTGTAGTCATTTCAACTGTAAAGGACACAGAGATGGCTCTAGTTCCAAACTTCAATTTGCAACTGGAGAACCTGAGACCAGAGATGGTCAAGACAGTTTAGTCAGATAGTAGTAATATTGATTGATAATCACGAATTAGCTATGTATACAGTTCACTACTTATGAACCACTTACATTTATAAGCCATATGTTTTCCCAAACTCTTGATCTGAGTCAAACAGCACAGCAGCCCTGAAAAGCTGATGCAGCATTATTTCTCATACATGTGTAAAGAAAGCATGTCACCAAGGAACAGGACAAGACTAATTCAAGACAGTCATAACCTCTGATTAAACTACGAAAGTTAATATCCAATAATTTGTATTGCGTTATGGCTGGCACTTGAGGGATACGTGATTTTGAGCAAATTTACATCTCAAAGTCTAAGTATTTTTACCAAAAATATAAGGCATATGGTGCCAGCTAATTCACAGAGTGTACCTTATTGAAACTTCATCTATTCATAGTCAAGTACTGTCATAACATTGGGGGTAAATATTTGCTTCTCTGGATACTATTTTGTATTTGTTTAAAATTATAGCAATATTCATTAAACATCAAAGAACTGGGATTTTAGGTCTGAAAAAAATGGCTCAAAGGACAAAGGTACTTGCCCCTAAACTTGACAACCTGAGATTGGTCCCTGGGAACCACATGGTGGAAGGAGAGAACTCCCAAAAGTTGCACTTTGATCAGTATATGTGTGCAGTCGCATGAGTACACACACACACACACACACACACACACACACAAATGTAGTAAAATAAAATTGGGGTTTTTTGTTGAGACACTATGAGGTACTGGTTAGCCTGGAACTCACTATGTTGGCCAAGCTGGCCTCAAACTTAGAGACCAATCGCCCCTGTATCCTGAGTTCTAAAATTAAATGCATGGACCAACATTCACTTCTAAATTTGTTTTAAGAAATAAGATATAGAAGAAATGGAAGTCCCTCACCTATACTCTGTCTACTTTCTTGCCATCAAAATTATCTTTTTCCATTCATCTTTGAATGTGAATCTCTAATGTTTCCTTTCTTGCTGAGTATTACTCCATTCTTTGACAATGCGAAAACTTACCCTTACCTTGACTGATATTTGTTCTTTCTCTTTCAGGACTATTACTTGTAGTGCTGCTATGACCACAATTTGTGTGCCCTTCTTGTACATGGGTAGAAACGTGATTAGGTGCACAGAGAAGACTGCATTTGCCAGATTGAATTGGATGCATTCCTTCATCTTCCCCAGATGGCTCCAACTTGTTTCCCAATGTTATTGTGTGAATTCACTTCTCACTAGTGGTGCCTAGGAATCTCTGCTGCTCAAACCTCTTTCCAGCACTTCCAACATCAAGCTCTAACCTTGTTAATAATGGCATTTCAAATTACAGCATTAACTTTCAGTTCACTACCTGATAAGCTGAACACATTTTTGTACACTTTTAAACGAATATATTACATATTGTATAAAGTGCTTGCCTAAAATATGTACTTATTTTTGTCTTGATTGATGCTCTGTCTTCCATTTTCTGGATTATTTGTAGCATTTCTTCATGTGTTTTCAATGTCACTTTTGTCAGGTGTGTGTCCTCAAGTACCTTGTCTCAGCTGTATCTTAAAATTTCATATTCATATAAGATAATTTTGTGGAAGTTAGTCTAATATTTTTTGCTGTATGTCTATGATGCTGCCATGATTTTATTATTTGGAAAAGATATTGTTTCACAACTGCAAGAATACAGAGTATGGGAGTAAGAAGGAACTCAAGAGAAGGGCGAATAATAGGAGATGGATTTTATCAGGGGGAAAATGGGGCACTTAAAGTGGAGATGGAGGTTAGACAGGGAGATAGAGAAGAGAGACAAACCTTAGGAGAAAGAAAAGCCAGAGGGAAATTTATTAGCTCAAAAATATTCCGAAAAATACACAAACTATATCTGAACATAAGCACTTGTGTATAGCTGAAGGCTATATAACAAAGAACACAGTGCCAGACAGTAGAAACCTTCTTTGTGTTGTTGGTGAGAGAAGTCCAAAGACTCCTGAAGTAACACAGGTTATTGCCACAGTCCTCAATTACTTCCCAGAACTTGAAGGTAAGACCTATTGATGAAGACAGGACATACTTCAGGCACAGAATCTGCGACAATGGAGCAGGAACTGACCTGTAAGCATTTGCACTAAAGACTAGCTCTCATAGTTCTGGAGCATACTATGCAAATTGCTAAGGGAGAAAATCAATCCATGATTCAACACAGATCTAAATCCTGATTACCACAATGACTGGCACACCACCTCTGTTGGTATGGTAGTGCCACTGCTATCTAGGGGGTAATCAACAGCTACCTAATTGGACTTAACGCCCTCTTAATGAAAGGGCACTCATCAGTGGCACTGTAAATATAGCCAAATACACATGACTGGAGAAGGCATACCTGTTAGAGAAAACCCTATCTTTGTCATATCTCTAGACAAATGAAATGTCTTATCATATGCTAAATAAGGATCCTTATATTGACAGACAATTATACCATACATCACTAATGAAAGAATCTTTCTACAACAGATAGGGGCTTAATTACTAAGTTCTACAACTTGTCACACACTCACACACAGAGAATATATGTCTGACAGATGTCCAGCCCAAAGTGACACATCTACAGTGGAGCCTCTATACCTAAGGCTCATCAAACATAGAACAGTGGATAGAGAGAATGCTAATAGATTCTTCAACTCTCACCAGCAAATTTTCCTCATACAACAGAGCGTGATGCAAACAGAAAGCCACAACTGGCTAAATTTTAGAGAATAAGATACTTCAGAGTGTATGTCCCTGGATAGGATTCCTGTATTAAACCTCACCCACCCACAGCTCAGGGATCACTGCATAAGAGGGGGCAGAAAGATTTGAAGAGTCAGGAGTTTTGCCTGAACACAATGAAAAGAGGCTTTCAGGCCACTGGAAGCTTACTCATATGAACTTGCAGTAATGGTGATAGCACGCATAAGAACCATGCTTACTCAATCATCCAAAAACCCAGGATCAAATGAGGGAAATAGGCAGCAGGCCTCAAGGTAACCTAGGAACTATTGGCAACTGATTTCCAATGGGTGAGAGAGAGAGTAGATTTTCTTTAAGAACGCTAGATAAGCTGAAAAGACGCTAATGTATGATCTTGTACTAAAGGGTATCTGGGTACAAATACTTATCCAGATAGGACTTAACATATATGAGAGAATGCCCACTGGTGGGCAGGGACTAAGGGGAGTATGGATGGTGGAAGGGGTCTAAATTTGACTATCACATTAAATGCACAAAAATGCAATAAAAACTATTATATTAAATGCACAAAAATGCAATAAAATGTTTTTAAGTTACAGAGCAATAAAACAAAGTATTTTAAATGCAACTATCATGGCAGGAGTATGTTTGGAGGTATTATATGCACTTTCATAATATC